>NW_003101634.1:4770-19004 GCF_000003855.2 Blastomyces gilchristii SLH14081 | reverse complement strand
TCTTTTTTTATAAGATTCTTATATAACTGTTATATAGATTTATTTTATAAGATAAATTACTTTGTATAAAATTACTTTTATTAAAGAGAAGTATTTATAAGTTAATTTTTTACTTATTTTTATAAATTATTATTCTTTAATACTAAAGTTATAAGAAATTTTTCATTCTTTTATTAACTCTATAGAATTATAGAATCAAGATATTTATAATTTATAATTACTCTTTATAATTACTTAGAAAGATTCAGATCTATAATTTATAATTACTTTTTATTTACTAGAGTAATCTGATTATTTTATAGAATTATTTATAGTATAAATAAATCTTTTTAGAGTAGTATAAATATTTCAGATCTATTTATAAAATTTTATCTTCTTTTCTCTTTTTCTATAATAGCTTTTATTCTTATAATTTATAGATATTCTCATTCATTTACAAAGTATTTTTACTTAGATAGTAAAGAGAGAGTATTTCTAATAATATCTATATATTAATTCAAAAACTTCTTAAGAATAATTTTTTTTTTATTTTAATATCTTTATAACTAATATCTGATTATTACTAAGCTTTTTATAAGTATTTCTATAATATTTTTAATTACTTTTTATTAGTTAATAATACAGAGATATTATTATTTATAATAGTATTTTTACTTCTCTCAGTTTTATTATTATATCTGATCTTTAGATTAGTAGTTAACTTTGTATCTCTCTTAAATTAACTTTTAACTTTCAGTAGTATAGTTCTACTTTTTATTATAAGTCTTCTTATAAGTAATTTCTTATATAGTATAGCTGATAGTTTCTGTAAAGCTTTTAATACTGTTAGTACTTTTTACTATATTATGTCTGACCCTGATATTCTGGTGGGTGATATTATAGATAAAGAAAATGAGTTTGATACTATACAGCTCATAAATATCTATAATGAAAAGTCATTGAAGGAAAATAACAATATCTGGACAATTGATAGAGAATTTCTGAACATAACTCCATCAAGAAACTCTATAATTGCAGGAGATTTCAATGCACATCATCCCTGATGGAATTCAGAATGCAAGAGAGCAGTGAGAGCTGATAATCTGATTGAATGAACCTTTGAGCATTCAATAGATTTGGTTAATAAGTCTGATCAACAAACATTCTTTAGAAAAGGCATGAAACAGAAATCTATTATAGATCTAACCTTCATGTCACAAAATCTAATGAAAAGAAGACTTGTAAACTGGTTTATTGATTCAAATGAGACATCAGGATCAGGTCATGAGATTATTCAATTTGATATTGAACTGAGTGAAAAACAAATGAGTGAAAATCCTCTTCTCTCTAATCAGTTTAACTTTGAAAAAGCTAATTGAAAAGCAGTTGAAGAAAGCATAAAACTGTTGAAATCTGAAAGACAGAATGAGCTATATTGAAATTCTGGTCAAGATATCTCAAATGAAATGCTTGAGAATAGAGTGAAGCTTATTACATCTATTATTCTAACAAGTGTTAGAGATAATATTTCAAAGAGAAAATCTTCTGAGTATTCAAAACCTTGGTGGAATAAGAATATCTCATCTAAAAGGAAAGAATTAGCTACTGCTAGAAGAGATTGAAAGAATGATGTGTAATATCTGATGAAGAGTTCAAAGCTGTCAGAAATGAATATTTTTCAGATATTAAAAGAGCTAAAACAGACTGCTGGAATAAATTTCTTGAAGAAGCACAAGGGAAGGAAGTTTTTAAAGCTTTTAACTATACTAAAACAAGAAGTGTACCAAAACTTCCAGCCTTTAGAATATGAGTTTCAGAATGAATCATATACAGCAAACTCTTTTGAGGAAAAATGTCAAGCTTTCATGAGAATTCTCTTTCAGAACTCACCAGATTCAGATTCAGATTCAGAGGAAGAGAATATATCACTTCTCACCTACATTGATGAAAATGACTGGGAATGGCCTGATCTTACACAAGATGAATTAGAGTCAGCTATCTTCTCAAGTTCTGTTAAAACTGCTGCAGGGCTGATTCAATTAATCACTTGATTATTCAAAATACATATTCCTACTTAAAGAATGAATATTTTGAGCTCTTTTTCAATCTCTTGAAAAATGGATATCATTCTGAATGCTGGAGAGAAGCCACTGGAGTGATTCTTGCAAAACCTAATAGAAAAACTTCAATTCCTAAGTCATATAGAGTAATATCTCTATTAAAATGTCTAGGAAAGATTTTGAAAAAGATAATAGCTACTTGACTATCTTTTATAAGCTCTATTAATAACTCTCTTTTATTCAGTGAACAAATGAGAGATAGAAAACAATGTTCTGCAATTGACACTGTTCTCTCAGTTGTTCATGATATTCAAATAGCAAAGCATGAAGGTCTGGTCTCAACTGCAGTTTTTATTGACATAAAAGAAGCATTTGATCATGTTTCAAAGTCAAAGTTAATTCAGACTTTGAAGATGTTAAAACTGCCACTTTCTCTAATAAAATGGGTTAACTGTTTTATATCTAAAAGAATCATATAACTTTTCTTTGATGGAATGAAACAAGACAAGACTGAGATAAAAATAGAAGTGCTGCAAGAATCTTCAATCTCACTCATTTTATTTGCAATGTACACTGCATATCTATTCAAAGATAGAAATATGAAAATAGTGCGATCTCCAAGTTATATAGATGATATTGGTCTAGTCTACAGCTCAAAAACTATCAAAGAGAATTTGAAAGTGATTGAAAAAGCTGTAAAGGAAATCCTTATCAGAGCAGATATCAATCAAATTCAACTTGATATGAATAAAACTGAGTTAATTCATTTCTTTTCTAGATTCAATGAGAAAGAACTATCTCTAACTTTTTTAAATAGAGAGATTAAACCCAGTTTAAATGTCAAATGGTTAGGAGTATGGTTAAACTCCAAGTTGAATTTTAAATATCATATTCAACAAAGAACTGTCAAGGCAGAAAGACTATTGAACAACATTATCAGACTATTAAATACAGAGAGAGGTCTATCCTTCCAGGCTATGAGACAGTTATATATAGCCTGTATTACCTCAGTAGCTGATTATGAAGTTCAAGTTTGATGAAATAATCAAGGAAATTTCACTGAACTCTTTCAAAGTCTGCAAAACAGAGCTTTGAGAAGAATTCTGAAAGCATTCAAATCATCTCCTATTAAAGCAATGAAAATTGAAGCTTCAATTCCCTCTCCTACTATTAGATTTGAAAAGGCCTGTATGAACTATGCTCTGAGAGTTATAAAGATGAGCTCAAATCATATAATCAGAGAAAGAGTCTCTTCCTCATTTCTATCAGTTAACTCTGGAAATGAACTGAATTGAAATAGATTTCTTGATTGAAATGAAAATAATTCTTCAAAGAAAATGCCTTCTCAACTGTACAGACTATGCTCACTGATTAAAAATCAATTTTCTTCTTTAAATGTTGAAAAAGTTGATCATGAGAAGTTATCTCTCTGAAGAGAAAAGCTTGAATCTCTTATAGACTTGCAAATAAGTGAACTATCTAAAGAGAAAGAATATGAACAGCATTTGAAGAGAATTTCTACAATTAATATAAAAGACTCTATTCTGATTTATTCAGATGGCTCAAAAAATGAGAATTTGAATAGATTAGGTGCAGGCATTGCTTATACTGAAGATAATATTAATTTTATCTCAGATTTCTGGAATTTAGGCTGTGAATCTGAAGTCTTTGATGCTGAATTATTTGTAATAGTGAAAGCTTTCAAACTTATTGAAATAAATCTTATAAAAGAGAAAATAGTTTGAAAGAGGCATGAATATTCTCTGATAGTCAAGCTGCTTTAAAAAGACTTAGAAATAGTCAGATTCATAATGATCAAATGAATCTTGAACTGATCTTAAACTCCATTTTAAAAATTCAAAAGAGAAGAATATCAAAGCTGATAATTCATCTGCACTGAGTTCCTGCTCATATGAATATTCATGATAATGAATTGGCTGATTCAGCTGCAAAAAAAGGTTCAGAATTAAGCAGATCTGTTCAAAAAATTGTGTCTTGGTCTTTTATAAAGAGAAAAATAAAAGAATCTTGTTTAGACAAGTGGAATGAAAGCTGGCAGAAACAAAAGAAGAGTATACATTATTCAAGATTTGAAACAAAACCCAAGTGAAAATCTTGTTCAATTAAATGTAAAAAGAAAATATTCTCATCTATAATACAGCTGAAATTAGGACATGGCTATTTCAAATCTTATATACAAAGATTTGATGATAGATTTGATTCAATAGAATGCTCATTCTGCAATGCAAATGAGAATTCTGAGCATATTGTAATGCACTGTGCATTATACAATAGTCTCAGAGTCAGATTGAAAGAGAAGTACAATCTAAATCAATTAAATATGAGATTCTTATTCTCAACTGAGACAGGAATTAAATACTTAATAGACTTTCTATCAGAAACTCAAGCAGCTACAAGAAAATGGCTGAATTCAGAAATATCTGAATATGAAGAGGAGGAAATTGATCAGATATAGTCTGTTAAAACAGCTATATACTATCTTTCAATAATTTGTTTCATTACAGTCTCTCATTATTTTACTTTACCTTTTTCTTTCTATTCTTTTCTATCTATCTATTTAATGTGTCTATCTTTAAGACTGTGTTCTCTTTTCTTTTGTCATGTCAAATGGTTTCAAAGTATCAGAAGATGTTAAAATACTGCAATTTGTAAACAGTTTTTGTATTCTGGGCTGGAATTTTCTGATTTTGCATATCTGAAATTGATGAATGTATAATAGTTAACTGTATAGATATAGGAAAAACCCTGAGAACTTTTAGTTCTCAGGTAGATGTCATAGTCTCTGACTGCATACATCTATAATTGAAGAATAATAATATAATAATAATAAAGTACTTTTTACAGCTCTGTAAATCTATAATTATCTTCTTTTTACTTATACAATCTCTGATTAGATATATGTAAATATATCTAGATTATCTATTAATAATTCTTATTATTATTTATTATTATTATTCTTTCATTATACTTATATACAAGCGGAGCTTATAATGAGTTCTTATATAATGTTAAATACAGATTAAGTGTTGATTATACATAAGAAAATACAGATATTAAGATTATATCAAGATAACAAGAACATAAAAAATACAAAGAAGTGATAATTAAATACATGTAATAATAACTTCTTATTTCAGAAACATAGAGTAATTTATTAAAGTAATTTTATAAGAATAAGTACTCACAGATAATTATTTAAGTGTTTACAGCTTGATATGATATATACTAATAGCTACTAGAAGTATTCATAATAAAAAGATAAAATGTAGAAGTTAATATATAATAGTATTCAAGCTGAGTGTGACAGGCTGCATCTAATCAATTATATAAACTATTTCATTACACTTCATAGATTTCTGCTGAAAGCCTCAATTCTCAGTCGCTGATTCTCAGTTGAAGAACTTATGAAATTTCAATTCTTTCACTCTGAAGCTTTATTATATATGTGTATAAATATTCACTCTGATTACTGATTCTCACACTTTCTGTAAGAATAAGTACTCGCAGGTGATTATTCAGATGTTTACAGCTTGGCGTGATATATACTGTTAACTACTAGAAGTATTCATAATAGAAAGATAAAATGTAGAGATCAAATGTATAATAGTATTCAAGCTGAGTTATAAATAGTAGTCACAAACTTCAGTCTATATAGTTGTGTATAGTCAAGAGCTGCTAACTCTATTGATTATATAAGAGATAGAAATAGAGATAAAGAATCTGTAAGAAGTGAGATTTCTTACATATCTCTTCCTCTCTAAGACTTCATCTGTGAAGTCTTTCACTGAGTGATTTTATAGAATCAGGCTCAGCACTGCAGTGATACTTACTAAAAACTCTTCACATCTATAAAAAAACTCAGTGAGAAAAAATTCCTTGTTATCATGAAGAGAAAAGAGTCTGTCACTCAGTTTCTTATTCTGTGACATTCTTTATAACCTGCAGATCTTTCTCTGACTATTATACAGATTCATCTTATATCTTTCATACAGAAGAGTTTCAGTTAACTCTTAATTATTTCTGTGAGATTCTTATATAATCATTACATAGATTCATTCTACAGATAAATTACTTTCTGTGAGATTATTCTTATTAAAGAGAAGTATTTGTGAGTTAATCTTTCACTCATTCTCATGAATCATCATTCTTTGATACTATAGAATTATAAGGAATTTTTCATTCTTTTATTAACTCTGTAGAATTGTAAAATTAAGATATTCACAGTCTGCAATCACTCTTTATAGTTATATAGAAAGATTTAGATCTGTAATTCATAATTACTCTTTATTTACTAGAGTAATCTGACTGTTTCACAGAATCACTCATAGTATAAATAAATCTCTCTAAAGTAGTATAAATATCTCAGATCTGTCTGTAGAATCTCATCTTCTTTTTTCTTTTTCTATAACAGCTCTTATTTCTATAAACTATGAGTATTCTTATTCATCTGTGAAGTGTTTTTACTTAGATAATAGAGAGAAAGTATTTCTAACAATGTTTATATATTAATTCAAGAACTTCTTAAGAATAAAAAATTTTTTAATTTCAATATCTTTATAAATAATATCTGACTACTGCTGAGCTTTTTATAAGTATTCTTATAACTTCTCTGATTGCTTTTTACTGACTGATGAAGTAGAAATATTATCTCTCATAACAGTATCTTTATTCTCTTCAGCTCTGTCATTATATAAAATCTTCAGATCAGTGATTAACTCTGTATCTCTCTCAGATCAGTTTCTGACTTTATGTAGTACAGTTCTATTCTTTGCTATAAGTCTTCTTATAAGTAATTTCTTACAGATTCTAGCTGACAGTTTCTGCAAAGCTTTCAGTGCTGTCAGTGCTCTCTGCAGTCTCACAGATCTATAATTATCTCTCTTCTACTCCCACACAATCTCTGATCAGATATATGTAAGTATATCTAGGTTTTCTATCAATAGTTCTCACACTGCAGCACATTTTCACAATTTCATTGTTAATAAGAGATAAGTTCTCAGATACCTGTAAAATTCAGATAATTAAAATAATACAAATATCATGAATTCATAATAAGAGTTGATCTGAGTAGATGAGCTCTCTCTCTGTATCTCAATTATTTTCAGACTGAATACTTCAGTATAACTGAGAAAGCAGACACAGCTTTATAAGAGATATCTGATTATATACATAGATAATCAGCTCTCAAGATTCTGCTGCAACTGTATATACTCTAGTATTCAGCTTCTTTAAAGTCTGTGTATTTCTGACAGTCTTTGTATCAAATGCAATAATTATCTGTACTACAGATATGATACTCTCTGCTTCTTTGAAAAGAGAAATTGATAGTTATGAGAGAGTTAAGTATTATAGATGATGAGAATATAAGTATGAATTTTCTTTATTTTTTCTTTATTAGTCTCTAAATTATGTTCACAGTTCTGTTTTTATTTTCTCTTTATTTTTAACTTTAATAATAATATGATTTCTTCTTCTCTTGTATACACTGCAGACTGTTTATCTCAGTAGAAACTCATCATCTTTATAGACTGAGATTTATAAATAACAGTATTAATATCTTTATCACAATCAGATTCTTAGTGAAGATTATATCATTCTCACTTATCAGAATTTATAGTATAAAAGTTATATCTCAGCTTCTACAGATGTCTTATCTACTCAGATAATTCTTAAGTAAACTTATTCATCTTATCAGAATACTCTTATCACTGAATCTTGAATCAGAGCTTATAATCTCATTTCTCTGAGTCAATAATTTCTTTAATCTAATATTCTCTTTCACTCTCTAGTACTTTGTAAACAGAGTGATGAGTCATAGAGTTCTCTTCTAAGAATTTCTTATATTCACAGAGTAAAGAGATATTCAAAAATATTATATATTTATAACTCAGATAACAGTTTTAATCTGTAGAACTGTGAGTTAACTTTCTTTATAATCTTATAAGACTCTGTCTGTAAGAGATTCAGCTTCTTACTAAATCTTTATATAATAATATTTTCTAGACTTAGTCAGACTCTATCATCTTTCTTAAAACTCTTTATAATATACTTGAAGTTATAGTATCTCTTCTGATACTCTTAAGCCTTTCTCAAGAATTTGTAAGCTTTTTTTCAAATATTCTGAATTCTCTCAGTCTGTTCACAGATATTATCACACTCTATAGTATACTCTTACAGATTCATTAAGATTATTTATAAGTAAGTCTTAATAAGTATCTCAAAGAGAATTTTATCTGTACTGACATGCTTTAAGTTATTATATATAAACTCTGTAAGTAATAATCAATACACTCAGTTATTCTGATTATAATTGATAAAACACTGCAGATACTGTTTTAATATTATTATTATTATTATTATTATTATTATTCTTTCATTATACTCATATGCAAGTGAAGCTTATGATGAGTTCTTGCGTGATGTTAAATACAGGTCAAGTGTTGATTATACAGGAGGAAATACAGATGTTGAGATCATGTCAAGATAACAAGAACATAGAAAAATACAAAGAAGTGACAATTAGATACATGTGATAATAACTTCCCAGCCCAGAAACATAGAGCGATTTATTGAAGCAATTTGTACACCTCTGTATTTATTAGAAACCTGAGGTGCTTGAGTTCCGGATTTAATGTATTCCCTGCGGGTTTTGAACCCACATGTCTTGGTTTCCCACGCCAAGGCGCTACCGGGTGGCCGTATTAACCATTCGGCCACTGGGGCAACTGTTTTAATATACTTATCAGATATTCTATCTGATTATCTGTCTATTGATGAAAAGCCGTGCTTAGATCTTATAAGATCTTGAGTATAATTATCAGATCAGATCAGAACTTCTTTATAAAGATTAATTCTCTATCTAAGATAATATTTGCAGATAACTTATATAATCAGATTACATCACAGATAAAGATATAAGTTAAATTCTTTAACTTTAAGTTCTTACAGATGAGTATAAAGTGTGCTATCTTGATAAAGCAATCTACTATTATTAGCACACTGTTAAAACAGGTATTATATATATTCTTACTTTTAAAGAGACTCATAAGAGCATTAATTTCTAGCTATTCTCAAGATTCTTATAGAATAAGTAGAAAAGTAAGTTCTTTATATAATCTGAATCACACTATCTATGAATTCTGATAAATAGTATAAGAATTTACTATCTTCTTTATAAGTTCTTGTATCTTCAGTCAGAAGTGTTTTCTTATAAGTAACTTATAAGTTCTAGTATCTATAAAATGATCTGTTAGAGAAGAGTTATAATATCTTTTAATAAGTTCTATATATAGAAACTTATTTATAAGTATATAAATTCAGTTCTCTCTTTATAAGAGATTATTTAAGTCTCTTCAATTCTTTATTTCTGCAGAATTAGTTTCTGTTATAAGCAGTTTCTGAATATACTGAGTATATTTATTCTTTAGTTACAGTTCAGACAATCTGAATAGAAGATCTTATAAAGACTTATACTCTGTTTTCTCTTTTATCAGATCTTCTATAATACTTCTTAAAGTCTACAAACTCTTCAGATTATAGATACTCTCTTCAAGAATTCTTACAGAGATTCTCAGAGTGTTAACTCTCAGTATTATAGAGAGTAGTTATACAGACTTCTTTTCTCTCTTTTTTCTCTTTTCTTATAGAGAATTGAGAGACTTTTCAGTTAATCTCTTTATAACACTCAGTTTAAGCATTCTGTGAAGCTTTTCTGTCTTCTCTAATCTCTTTATATCTGTTATTCTAGTCTTCTTAACATAGTCAGATCTGTGAGAGAATTCATTCACTGAGTTCTTAGTTCTCTTGATATACTCTATTTTAAATCAGAATTCACTCAGTCTCTGAGCTCAGTAAATCTGCTACTGTGAGAGTTTCTTAATTAAAGTAAACTATTATAAGCTGTTATAATTAGTTCTAATAGTAATCACTATTATAAGACTCTCAAAGTAGTAATACTAGTGATGAAAGAATTTCACTATTATAAGAAGCTTCTGATTATGAATATTATAGTTAATCTTCACAGATTATATCTTTTATAAGAAAAAGACTATTAAAATCTAGTTCTCATTTAACTGTAGTTATAAGACTATTTCTGAAATTGTAAAGAAGAAAACATCTGTCTTTAATCTGATTAAGAGTAAGAAATCAAAGTGAAACAGTATTACTGTGTCTGTGAATATCTGTTTCAATCTTATGAAGACTCTGTGAGCTTCTAAAATAAGAAAGTTCTCACAGTTCTCTCTTCTTAATAATCTTTTCATTCTTTATTTACAGAATGACTTCTTTTTATTTTCATTCTTCAGCATGTCTGTAAGAGTCAAGAAGATTCTTATAAATATAAAGATAAACTATCTATAGAAATTCACAAAGCTCAGAAAGATCTGAATCTTATAAATACTAGTTAGTTTCAGTTATAATAGAATAGTCTCAATCTGCAAAGATTTCATCTAAATATCATTTATAATAATTACATATTCTAGAAAATTAATTCAATGAGTACTGAAGTTGTACTTTATAAGCTTAATATACAGTTCTATCTTATCTAAGATCTTTAATACAGTTTATATATACTCAGTGTGTTCTTTCTTCTTTATAAAGTATATCATCACATCATTCAGATATATTATTATAAAGATATTCAGATATGTATAAAGTATTTTATTGATAAAAGACTGAAATACTGTGAGAGTATTAATCAAATCAAAAGACATTACTAGATATTCAAATAATTTCAGTGTGATTTTAAAGACAGTCTTTTATTCATTCTCAGACTGTATTTACAGTTATGTATATATATTAATTATATTCAGTTGTGTGAATATAACAGCTTTCATAAGATAGTTGATCACATTTTTAATTAGAGATAGAGAATAATAACTCTTTATTATCTTAAAGTTCAGATTACAGTAGTTTATATATAATCTGAGATCTTTATTCTTCTTCTTTATAAATATCACAGAGGCTCTCACAGAGGCCTGTGAAGAGTGAATAAAGTTATTCTTCAGATTCTTCTTTATATAAGTCTGCAAGATCTCTGTCTCATGATGAGAGAGCTTATAGATTAATTCTCAGAAGAATTTCTACTCTTCTATTAAATTTATTACTAGATTCTTCTTATAGTGAGATAAAAGCTCAGCTGTCTTAACTGAACTGAATATCTCTATAAGATCTTGATATTTCTCTGATATCTGAAGCTCAGTTTTCATAACTGCAAAGTTCTCAGACATTTATAAAGTTATTATATAGATGAGCTTATCTTCTCTAATTAACTCTGTAGTATTAACTGATTCTATCTTTATAAGTAAGTCTGTTAACACTGATTGAAAGTATAAACCTGACTTACAGACAGCTATGTGTGAATTATATCTTTAAAGTTATATAAGTCTTAAGTACATGTTATCTATGATGTCTGTGATAATCACAGTTTCTACAAATCTTCTTCAGATTTCAGAGAGATCTTATAATTCAAAGATAACTCTTATAAGTCTCTCAGTTCTCAGATCTGAGTTCTCATATTCTGCTTATTATAAGAGCAGATTTCTGATTTTCATTATTCAGCTCATTCACTCTGTGAGTTTTAAAAACACTACAGTGATCTGAGACTCTGAGTTCATCAATACTTTTCATACTTGTGAGACAGCAGTACTGTGATGTGATCTCTTCTTATAAGTATACATTTTCATTAAGAGAGTAATAGATTCAGGTGTCAGCTTTAAGACTCTTAAGAAGACTGTTACTGACTCTGTCTGTGACTTCTTAAATTTCTATTTTAATTTATCTGAACAGTTTGTATGAAGATATTCTGATTTAGAATAGATAAAGCAGAGACTCTTTTTCTTAATCTCTCTATTATACACTCTGTTTATAGAAGCTTATAAAGCTCTCTCTCTCTACTTAGCAGTCAGATATAAATCTCTCTGTATTTTATCATCTTTTCTCAGTAAATCTATTCTCTATTATTCTGACTCTTACAGAGCTGATCAGTGATTCACTTTCTATAGATCTATAACTCTTACAGTGATTTATAAGTGATAAATAAGAGTTATCAGTTTCTTCAGAGTTAAGAACTTAAAGTCTTACTTATAAGCTTGTTCTGCATATCTTTATTCAGTCTTTTTATAAATATCATCATTCAGATCTTGTTTCAGAACTCTGTTTTCACAGATCTTAATTCATACTATAATTTCATAAAGCACTGTAAGTAGTTTTTATCAGATTTCTCACCTCTTTTTCTAATATTGATAATCACAGCTCAGATGTTCTCTGTTCAGCTTGTAAAGTTTCTCAACTTATTCTCTAGATAGATTTTAAGAACAGATCAGTGAGATCTCTTATAATTATTCTTTAAATAATTCAGTCAGTTCTTAGCTTCAGTGTAGTAGAGATCTGTTATTATATAGATAACAGCTTCTTCATCTTTTATACTATACAGCTGAGCTTGTGAGTCAATTTCAAATACAAACTTATAAAAGCTTTTATAGATTGTGATTTAATAGAAGATCTTATTATTATTATTATTATTAATCTTTCATTATACTCATATACAAGCGGAGCTTATGATGAGTCCTTGCGTGATGTTAAATACAGGTTAAGTGTTGATTATACAGAAGGAAATACAGGTGTTGAGATCATGTCAAGATAACAAGAACATAGGAAAATACAAAGAAGTGATAATTAAATACATGTGATAATAACTTCTCAGCTTCAAAACATAGAGTGATTTATTGAAGCAATTTACACACCTCTGTATTTATTAGAAACCTGAGGTGCTTGAGTTCTGAATTTAATGTATTCCTGCGGGTTTCGAACCCACGCGCCTTGGTTTCCCATGTCAAGGTGCTACTGAGTGGCCGCATTAACTATTCAGCCACCGGGGCAATAGAAGATCTTAAGTGATTACAGCTTAAGAAAGTTTCTTTTCAATTCACAGTTGTCTCTGAAGATTATGTCTAGAGACTCAGTTTAAGAGTGTTTATAAACAGTAAGTATTTCTTATAGAAAAATAGCTTAATTCTGTAAGAGATACTCAAGAATGTTCTTCACTGAGATTGATTTATTTATAACCTCAGAGAATTTCTCTGTTACAGATATAGAGAATGATATTCTGTAAGTGATTGATAAGTTCTCTAAGACTTCTTTTATAAGAGTTATTTATAATTCAGATGACTACTTCTGAGTGTCTGTAGCAGAGTTTGCAGAGATTGAAGTATACAAGTTTCTAGTTCTTTCAGTTATAATAGACAGTTGCTAACTGACAGAGCTTGAAATGTAAGAATAAGTACTTATAGATGATTATTCAGATGTTTACAGCTTGATGTGATATGTACTATTAACTACTAGAAGTATTCACAGTAGAAAGATAAAATATAGAGGTCAAATGTATAATAGCATTCAAGCTGAGTTATAAATAGTAGTCATGAACTTCAGTCTATATAGTTGTGTGTAATCAAGGGCTGCTAACCCTATTAGTTACATGAGAGATAGGAATAGAAGTAAAGAATCTGTGAGAAGCAGAATTTCTTACACTTTCTCTTTTTATTCTTCTGTAATGTTTTTCACTTTTATTATATAAGATCTATATATTAATACTGATCTATTCAGTGAAGGTCTCTTACACTTGAAAAACATTCATTGTCTTCTCATTAGAAATGATTATTCATTGAAAAAATATTTAAACATATAATAATGTATAAGAAATAAGAGAAATAAATAATCAGTTAAGTAGATACTAAGTCTCTAGATAGAAGCTTACTCATCAGTCACTCTGACTCTGTAATAAGATGTTATAAAGAGAATAAAATTTTATAAAGAAAATATCAGTAAAAGATCTAAGAGTTCTGATATCTTAGATATATAAGATATTTATACAATTACACTTCTTCTGAATCTGATTCTGCAGATATCACATATTCAATAAATTATTATTATTATTATTATTCTTTAATTATAAATGTATGCAGTCAGAGACTATAATATCTATCTAAGAACTTTTAGTTCTTAGAGTTTTTTCTATATCTATAAAGTCAACTATTATACATTTATCAATTTCAGATATATAAAATCAGAAAATTTCAGCTCAGAATATAAAAACTATTTACAAATTACAGTATTTTAACATCTTCTAATACTTTGAAATCATTTGATAATATTATGACAAAAGAAAATTATTATTAT
>NW_003101634.1:2758-4646 GCF_000003855.2 Blastomyces gilchristii SLH14081 | reverse complement strand
TCATAACAAAGAAAAAGAGAACATAGTCTTAAAAATAGACACATTAAATAGATAGATAGAAAAGAATAGAAAGAAATAAGTACAGTAAAGAGAGATCTATAGAATAAGATTTCTACAGTTTACATCTTAAGCTATATACATATTTTAACATTCTATATAACTGACTGCTGTCTCTGTCTTCTCAGACTCACTTCAGAGATTATTATTTTCTCTAAAGAGCTGCTGCTCAGCTAGCTTCTACAACTAGCTTACTTATAAGTGAGATTCTCACTAAGAATAATATCAGAGCTACTCAATTCTAGTTAAGTCTCTAATCTTTCAGCTGTCAATCTCAGTATTTCAGCCTATCAGTTGACTGTCACAGTCTTGCTTACACTAATCACCTATTAAGAGTATCTAGGTCTTGTCTCATCTAGGTCCTTGCTAGGCCCGGAGTGTCCTAATTGAATAGTTTTTAAATGTCAATTCCCCGGAAGTGAGTGCCTAGAGTGAGGGAGATGAGGCCTGGTCAGTTAAGCTTGATAATGATTTGCTATTCTGCAGATACTCTAGACCTCAGTCACTCTAGTACTGATCTAACTTGAAGTGTCTGAGAAGCTGTTAACTCTAAGATCAGTGAGAATTAGCACTCAGAAACTCTCAGAGTGAACATCTTAAGCTTGACAATGATTTTCTATAGTGCACCCGGAGGCCCCTGATACTGTTGTATGACTTAATAGTAAAAGCTGTGATTAAAATAGCCCTCACAGAGTTCGAACCTATGATAAAAGAAAAGAGAACATAGTCTTAAAGATAGACACATTAAATAGATAGATAGAAAAGAATAGAAAAGAAAAAGTAAAGTAAAGAGAGACTATAATAAAATAAAATTATTAAAAGATAGTATATAGCTGTTTTAACAGACTCTATCTAATTAATTTTCATCTCTTCATAGTCAGATATTTCTGAATTCAGTTATTTTCTTATAGCTGCTTGAGTTTCTGATAGAAAGTCTATTAAGTATTTAATTTCTGTCTCAGTTGAGAATAAGAATCTTATATTTAATCAATTTAAATCATACTTCTTCTTTAATCTGACTCTGAGACTATTGTATAATACATAATATATTATAATATACTTAGAATTTTCATTTGTATTGTAGAATAAGTAATCTGTTGAATCAAATCTATTATCAAATCTTTATATATAGAATTTAAAATAATCATATTCTAGTTTCAGCTGAATTATAGATGAGAATATTGTCTTTTTACATTTAATTAAATAAGATTTTTACTTAGATTTTATCTCAAATCTTGAATAATATATACTCTTCTTTTATTTCTGTCAGCTTTTATTTCACTTATTTAAATAAGATTCTTTTATCTTTCTCTTTATAAAAGATCAGAACACTGTTTTTTAAAAAAATCTGCTTAATTCTGAACTCTTTTTTATCACTGAATCAGTCAATTCATTGTCATGAATATTTATATAAGCAGAAACTTAGTGTAGATAAATTATCAGTTTTAATATTCTTCTCTTTTGAATTTTTATAACAGAATTTAAAATCAGTTCAAGATTTATTTAATTATTATAAATCTGACTATTTTTAAGTCTTTTTAAAGTAGTTTAACTATTAGAGAATATTCATATCTCTTTCAAGCTAGTTTCTCTTTTATAAGATTTTATCTTAATAAGTTTGAAAGCTTTTACTATTATAAATAGTTCAGTATCAAAGACTTCAGATTCACAGCTTAAATTTTGGAAATCTGAGATAAAATTAATATTATCTTCAGTATAAGCAAGGTCTGTATCTAATCTGTTCATACTCTCATTTTTTAAGTTATCTAAGTAAACTAGAATGAAGTCTTTTATATTAATTATAGAGATCTTCTTAAAATGCTGTTTATAT
>NW_003101634.1:1559-2426 GCF_000003855.2 Blastomyces gilchristii SLH14081 | reverse complement strand
TGAAATTGAAGCTTCAATTTTCATTGCTTTAATAAGAAGATGATTTAAATGCTTCAGAATTCTTCTCAAAGCTCTATTTTACAGACTTTAAAAGAGTTCAGTAAAATTATCTTGATTATTTCATTAAACTTGAACTTCATAATCAGCTACTGAGATGATATAGACTATGTATAATTATCTTATAGTCTGAAAGAATAGATCTCTCTCAGTATTTGATAGTCTGATTACACTATTCAGTAGTCTCTCTGTCTTGATAATTCTTTATTAAATATGATTTTTAAAAGTTATCTTGAAGTTTAATCATACTTCTAGTCATTTACCATTCAAACTAAGTTTAATCTCTTTATTTAAAAGAGTTAGACTTAGTTTTTTCTCATTAAATCTGAAAAAAAGTGAATTAACTCAGTTTTATTCATATTAAATTGAATTATATTAATATCTGCTCTAATAAACATTTTCTTTACTACTTTTTCAATTACTTCTAAATTCTCTTCAATTATCTTTAAACTGTAGACTAAATCAATATTATTCATATAGCTTGAAGATCTCACTATTTTTATATCTCTATTCTTGAATAGATATACAGTGTATATTACAAATAAAACAGATAAGATTAAAGATTTTTATAATACTTCTATTTTTATCTCAGTCTTATCTTATTTCATTTCATCAAAGAATAGTTGTATAATTCTTTTAGATATAAAATAATTAACTTATTTTATTAGAGAAAGTAACAGTTTTAACATCTTCAAAGTCTGAATCATCTTAAACTTTGAAATATAATTAAATACATCTTTTATATTAATAAAAACTGCAGTTGAGATCAGGTCTTCATACTTTACTACTTAAATATTATAAATAACTGAA
>NW_003101634.1:0-1202 GCF_000003855.2 Blastomyces gilchristii SLH14081 | reverse complement strand
TGATATATCTCTCTCTAAATATGATGAGTTTGAAAGAGAATTCTCATAAAAGCTTAACACTTTTCTAAAGAGTTTGCAGTATATAATTCATTCTGAAATTCATATTTTAAGATTGAAAGCTTTACTATACTTCTTATTTTAGTATAGTTAAAGACTTTAAAAACTTCTTTTTCTTATACTTTTTTAAGAAATTTGTTTCAGCAGTCTATTTTAACTCTTTTAATATCTGAAAAACATTCATTTCAGATAGCTTTGAACTCTTTATTAGATATTAAGTTATTCTTTTAATCTCTCTTAGCAGTGACTAATTATTTTCTTTTAGAAGTGATATTCTTATTCTATCAAGATTTAAAATACTTAGAAGACTTTTTCTTTGAAATATTTTCTCTAATACTTATTAGAAGAATAGATGTAATCAGCTTTACTCTATTCTTAAGTATTTTATTTAAGATATCTTAACTCT
This sequence comes from Blastomyces gilchristii SLH14081, assembly GCF_000003855.2. NCBI lineage: Eukaryota > Fungi > Ascomycota > Eurotiomycetes > Onygenales > Ajellomycetaceae > Blastomyces > Blastomyces gilchristii. Next base: position 739 of record NW_003101634.1, on the reverse strand, counting down.
GATTTCAATAGAGCTTACTCTGCTTTTCAGATTTTAGCTGTTTTATACTTTCTTTAACTACTTTTTAATCAGCTTTTTCAAAGTTATACTGATTAGAGAGAAGAGGATTTTCACTTATTTATTTTTCACTCAGTTTAATATTAAATTAAATGATCTCATGATCTGATTCTGAGGTCTCATTTAAATCAATAACTCAGTTTATAAGTCTTTTTTCAATTAGATTTTATAATATGAAAGTTAGATCTATAATAGATTTCTGTTTCATATCTTTTTTAAAGAAAGTTTATTGATCAGACTTGTTAACTAAATCTATTAAATACTTAAAAGTTTCTTTAATTAGTTTATCTACTCTTACTGCTTTTCTGTATTCTGAATTTCATCAGAGATAATATGCATTGAAGTCTTCTATAATTATAGAGTTTTTTAAGAGAGTTATATTCAAAAATTCTCTATTAATTATTCAGATATTGTTGTTTTCTTTCAGTAACTTTTCATTATAGATATTTATGAGTTGAATAGTATTAAACTTATTTTCTTTATCTATAATATCACTCACTAGAATATTGAAGTTAGATATAATATTAAATCTCAGATTAAATTAATATCTTGATCTTTTTCTCTTATAAATCACTACTCTTAATTTTATCTCAGATTTTTCAGATAGAAAGTAGTAATAGCTTGAATAAAAAATAATATACTTTTACTTAGAATCAAAGTTTGATTCTTGAAGAAGTATAAA
>NW_003101635.1:151804-165709 GCF_000003855.2 Blastomyces gilchristii SLH14081 | reverse complement strand
TCTCTCTCCTTCCTATCTTTCTCTATATCTCTATAATTTACTTCTTCTTCTTCTTCTTCTTATCTGAGATGATAATCACTTTAAAATCTCTCTTCTCTGTCTTCTCAGAGAAGAGTTTTCACTGCTCTCTCATAATCACATTAATCTGCATCTCAAAATTCTATATTTCTTAGTCTGCTGTCTCAGGTTTCATCTCAGTAGTAAGCAGATTAACATACTTAGAGAGCAGAGCTATCTTCTCAATATTCTGAATTATAAAGTGTATTTAAGATCTGAATAAGATCTTAATTCTCTTCTTCTCTATCAGCTTCTGCTAATCAATTAGAGAATAGAAGTGTTATTAAAATTCATTATCTCTTAATAAAAACTTATCAGTTTTAACTTCTTTATCTCTTACTTTGATACTCTCTTAATCTTCTTCTATTACTATTTATTTACAGTATTACTCTTCTTCTCTCTCTCTCTGTTCATCTTAATCTTAAATAATTCTCAGCACTTCTTCTAATTTTATAAATACTGTATAAGACTCTTTACTATCTTCTTTTTCAATCTCTTATATATGATTCTATCTGCATTATTTCTATACTTAGTTCAGTCTAAATTTATCAGAAGTGTTACTTAAAATTATTATTATTCTACTCTCTTACAGAGTCTCTTCAAGGTATTATAACATGTCTTACAATCTGTCTTCTCTTGCTTAAAGATCTTCTTCTTCTCTCTCTTCAATCTGTGATAGTATTCATATGTTTTGATGATTCACAGAATCACAGAATATTTAAAGAGAAATAACATGATTAATTTCAGTAAGTGTTGAAGAGAGATGAAGACAGAGAAGATAGTCAGTAATAATATAATAATAGTAATAATAATACTAATAATAGTGAGAATGATAATGATAGTAGTGATAATAATAATAATAGTGATAATAGTAATAATAATAATAATGATAGTGATAATAATAATAATAGTAATAATAATAATGAGATTTTTAAAGAACAGAGAGTGTATTGAAATATATTATTAACTTATTAAATATAAAGAGACTTAAAGAAAATATTGATAGCTTTCAGAGATATATAGAAACAGCTACAGTGTTCTATAATAATATTATCTTCATTTAATACATGCACTGTTAAATCTCTCTATATATTATAGAAAAATCAACTTTTCTGAGTAAAATACTCTGTAATGTGATCTCATATGATATCATGTATGTTGTAAGAGGCCTACGCTGAATAGATCGGTATAATATATAGATCTTATATAACGAAGTGAAAAATGTTAGAGAAGAAAAGAAAGAGAAAGTGCAGAAATCAGTGATTGAAGTGAATATTTATATGTGTACATGATGAAGCTTCAGAGTGAAAGAATAGAAATTTCATAAGTTTTTCAGCTAAGAATCAGTAACTGAGAATCAGAGCTTTTAGTGAAATCTGTGAAGTGTAATGAAATAGTCTATATAATTGATCAGGCACAGCCTGCCACATTAGCCTCTTCTTTTCAGAAGTGATATAGAGTCACAGACATGTAGTTCTCATCAGTCAAGAGCTGCTGTCTCAGATAACACAGATCTCAGAGTTCAGGTTGAGTAATTATAGTTAACTCATTTCACAAGATATTATCAGTCACAGCTGCAGAGTCTCTTATCAAGAATATCTTCAATATCTTATCTAAGTTCATTATCTTTTTCTATGATTCCTGGCAGCTGTCAGTTGAAAGTCAGTTGAGAAGAGAATGAATCAGTGACAGTGCAGCAGAGTAAGCTCATATGAAAGATATTATAAATCTCTGATAATGTATCAAGACAGTAGTTGTAGCTATCTAGAACTTCTATCACTTTATACTTTGTATAATAATAATCTAGTGTGTGAGATGAGTATATGATTCATATATTCTTAAGATTCAATCATATCAAATCTTCTATCTTATATTACTCAGTGAGGTCTCAGTGAACATTAATTCAGTTCTCTTAATCTTGTTTAATACTTGTTATGAATGCTTCTACTCAGTTACAGATATCTCAGAGCTTTATTACTATATTGTCAGTGATCTGAATTGAACTGTGAAGGTTCAGTGTGAACTGTGTGATCTCTAGAAGATTTAACACTTTTATATGATAACTGTGTGTAAGAAAGAACAGACTTATATCTGTTAAGACAGCATCTCAATCATTGATAGCAATCTCTGTGTGTAGAAGAAGATTATATCAATTATCTTATAAGTAATTGCAAAACTTATAAAGAAAATTCTTTACAATCTGAATTATTCATTCTGATGTATCATCAGTCTCAGAGTGATAGACAGTTGATAAACAGTATATAATCTTAAAAACTTGATAAATTCTTGTTCAGAGAGTGCTCACAAATTGACAGTCTTAATTCAATACTATGAATCTCAGCAATTCATGCATTCAATAGAATGAGCTTTAGAGAAAAGCTTCAGTGACTTGTTCAGTATTCATCTTATTACAAGATTTCAATATTACACTCTTACTCAATCAGTTCATAATAACTAGAATATTTCTACAATTCTTACTCTCAGAGAGATTAACAGTAAAGTTAATTATCACATCTTATCAGATTCTATCAGAGATATTAAGTGATTTCAGCAGGTCTTTTCTACAGTTCTTTTATAAGATAATGAAGAAATAATAGGTACAGTTTCAGATGAAATATCTGATATCATTCAATATCTTAGGTCAGTAGAACTCTCAAGAGATTATTCAATACAGTTATTTATAATCTGAATAATCAGTTATACAAGAATCATGCATCTCTTGTATTATCTGAGTGTGTAAGAATTCAGAATAAGAGATTCAATATTATTCACAGAATTACAGAGCATTATTATTATCAATTGAGTATTTTAAGATATTGATTCTTATACATAGTTCTGAGAGAAATCAGAGTGCTTCTTGACATACTGCTTCAGTGAGTACTTAAAGAAGTTCATTAGTTTGAGCTATTATATGTCACAATTCATTCAGTGTAGAAGAAGTGAAGATATCAGTATTAATATCAGTTCAAAGAGAAAGTGTTCTAATTGAAGAAGTGTATATAGTGTTATGAGTTGTTTTATCTTAATCAATCAATATTCTCAGATCTAAGAGCTGGTGTTCTGAGTTCATTCAATGAGTTATTATTATTATTATTATTATTCTTTCATTATACTCATATGCAAGCGGAGCTAATAAATGAGTTCTTGCGTGATGTTAAATACAGGTCAAGTTTTAATTATACAGGAGGAAATACAGGTGTTGAGACCATGTCAAGATAACAAGAACATAGGAAAATACAAAGAAGTGACAATTAGATACATGTGATAATAACTTCTCAGCTCAGAAACATAGAGTGATTCATTGAAGTGATTTGTACACCTCTGTATTTATTAGAAACCTGAGGTGCTTGAGTTCCGGATTTAATGTATCCCCTGCGGGTTTCGAACCCACGCGTCTTGGTTTCCCACGCCAAGGTGCTACTGAGTGGCCGCATTAACCATTCAGTCACCGGGGCTCATTCAATGAGTGTCTGTTACATTGAAAGGTATATCTTACTCTTGTCATGAGAGAGTATCTGTCATTGAGTTCTGACTGTCAGAATAGTAGTGTATTGTAAAATAAAAGCAGCTTAAGAACTCAGATCATTGCATCTGTTATTCAGTGAGTTTACAGATAGTGATAAAATACTTGAGATTCTTATGATCTGTGATTATCTTAAATTCAGAGATATTTCAGAGTTCAGAGTCTCATTCTTCTAGACAGTATACAATGATAAGAAGTTTCTTATCATAGATCTTATAATTGTATTCAGTGAGACTCAGTTTCTTAGATATGAAGATACATGATTGTAAGATATCTTTATTATTATATTACAATATAGCTTCTTCTATAACATAGTCAGAGAAATGAGCTTCAATAACTGTCTTATAATCAGAATCAAATATTATCAGCAGAGAGTTATTAATAAATATCTTCTTTATTTATATAAATGCAGCTTCAGTGTCTGCTGATTATTGAAATACTGAGTCTTTCTTAGTAAGTTCTGTAAGTGATGTCATAATATCTGTCAAGTTCTGTATAAATCACTGATAGAAGTTAGTGAATCTGATAAAGCTTTGTACATCTTTCACAGTGCACAGAGCCTCTCATTTAGAAATAGTAGAGATCTTCTCAGAATTCATTCAGATTTCCTTGCCAGCTTGTATGATAAAGCCTAGATATTTTGTACTTTTAATCTCAAAATCACACTTATCTATGTCTATTAATAGTTCTGCTTTCTGAAGTTATTGTAATATCTTTTATACATATTCTTGATATTCTTTCTTAGACTCATCAGTGAAGATGGGAATGTTATCAAGATATACAGATACAAATTTATCAAGGAAATCTCAGAGTGCTTAGTTAATATACTTCTGAAATATACTGAGAGCATTAGCCAGTCTGAAGAGTGTGACTACTTATTCAAAGAGATTATATCATGTTCAGAATGCTGTAAGCCACTCATCTTCTTCAGTAATGCGGATCTTATGAAACACAGTGATGATATCTAACTTTATAAATCATTGAGCTTGTTCAATACAAGCTAGAGTTTCATTGATAAGAGATAAAGAATAATAGTTCTTCTTTATCAATCTGTTCAGTTCTTGATAGTTCATACAGAATCAGAGTTCTTCCTCTGATTTCTTTGTAAAGAGAATAGAGACTGCAGTAGAAGAGTTACTAATACATATAAATTCTTTATTTAATAAATCATTGAGTATCTTTCAAAGAAGAAGAAGTTCATCTCAGAACATATTATAAAGAAGGCCTTATAATGATTCAGAGTATTTATCATTCTTCTTTTCTAACTTAATACTGTGATTCACTTCTGAGTCTTGTAAGAGAAATATGTTTATAATAGCATCTTATCAGAAGACATCTAGATATTTATGATATTATTAAGAGAGTTTCATACAAGAATCTGTAATTATGACATGAGATAACTTTTCTAGAGTCTTTTTAATATCAGTCAGACTGGCAGAGTAGATTATCACATAATTCTACTATCAGTAACCTTATCAGCAATTCTGTCAGTGACTTCTTTTTCAGAGTATTTTGTACACATTGACAGAGATCTGTGTCAGGTTCATGATTTTATGAATGTCATCTTTGTGAATTCTATCATTGTTAGAAAATATTAGACTTCTGTTTTAAGTGTTCAGCAAAATATCTTATTCAGATAGTTAGACAAGTTCTAACATAAGATTATAATCAAGATTATCAACTTTATATGCATAGGCATCTTCACATTGATGTTCTTCAACATCTATGTTTAGTTTCATCATGTAACAGGTGCAAATGTCTTTTAAATCATTAAATTCTGTGAGAGGTCAGGGTTTTGATAAGAGAATACACTGAAGGTTATAACATCTTACAAGTGAAGATTTAATCATTGTATAATAACATAGACTACTGTCTATCATGACTTTCATATTATACATATTATCTATCACAGTAGATACAAGAATCATATTCATTGTTATTTTCTCTTTAAATCATTGTCATCTGACCTCTTCAAGCTTCTGTTTGCAAATTTGAATAGAAGCTAATCTTTTCCCTGTTTCATCAGAACATTCTTATAGTTACCTTCTGAATCTTCTTACAATGCAATGTGATTAGTGTGAACAGGCACTGATTCATTCTTTGAGCAAGAAGGCTCATAGACTAATCAGCAGTTGAAAGTAATATGTTCTAATCAATTACAGTTGATGCACACTTCTTATTAATGTTGATCAGTGACTTCTTCAGGAATGATTCCAGAAACTCAGAAGCCTGTTCAGACAGCAGACACTCTTGCTTATGCATAGATATTCAAGTCTACTCAGTTCATAGCATCTGCATCATTGTTGTTATTTCTCAGTGCAGATATATGAGTAACTGAGTTATTTCTCAGTACAGGTGTGTGTAGACTGACCGTGTGACCGTGTCTGAGACCAGGACCAGATTTTTTGATAATCTCATTACCAATTCGACTGATCTCATTACATGGTTTTAACATTAAATAGTAGTCTTATACAGTTTCAGTTAGACTTACTGTCTACTCTTGTCACATTTTTCAAATGAGACCATGATTTTCACTTCTCAATTTAAATTATTTTTATTGCTTTAAATGACTTTAAATCTTATTTGAGCATTATCAAAAAGTATTACTTTTTAAAAAATTCAAAATAGTCTAGTCTAAAAAAAACCTTAGAATGTCTAAAAATAGTAACTTTATGCCAAGAATGAGACTAAATGAGATCAAATGAGATCACTTTCTCATTTTTCTCAAGTCATGATTCCATTTTAAGATCTGATACATAGTCACTTTGCATGTTTTTTTTGATGACTAGTCTCAGTGAGATTCACGCCAAGAAATGTATGAGATCAGGTCAAATGAAATCAAATGTGAAATTCATGATCTCAGTGATCAGTCTAGATATGTGAGTGTAACATCTTCTATCACTGTTCTGTATACTCTTGAGCTTGATAAGACAGTTATTCAATATCTGAAGCTGTGTGCAGAAGTCTTCATAAGTTGAGTCTTCAATTACACTTATGAGAGTCTATAAGAGTTCAAAAGTTAATGTCTTCTTAAGCATACTAATCTTCATTCAATTCTCTCAAGATTGATCACCTGCTTATAAGATCTTGATGTCAAAGTCAGAGATGAATGTTATAAGAGAAGTGTTTCTCTGTCAGATACTCTGTAATCAATCTAATATCTTCTGTTACATGACAGTGTCTCAGAACAGAATATCAAGATGTTTAATAATGTTATCAGACATTTGCAACACTGATTCACATGCTTTCATTTATGAATAAAACTTCTATTTCATGCAATTCTTCAATCATTCATTGATATATGTGGCGGGCTGCGCCCGATCAATCATATAGACTATTTTATTACACTTCACAGATTTCAATCACTTCATTCTCGAACATGTACACTCTGATTCTCGGCCATTCTCAATCGCTGATCCTCAGGTGCTACGAACACGTATATATTCTTCCGCTCTGAAGCTCCACTATGTACACTATCACTTACATGTATAAATATTCATCTCAATCACTGATTCTCGCACTTTCTCTTTCTTTCCTTCTCTAATGTTTTTATCTTTGTTATATAAGATCTATCAATATTATACTGATCTATTCAGTGCAGGCCTCTTACACTATAAAAACATTCATTATCTTCTCATTAGAAACAATTATTTATTAAGAGATATCTGAATGTGTAACAATGTGTAAGAAAGAGAAAATATAGTTAAGTAGACACTGAGTTCTCAGATAGAAGCTTACTCATCAGTCACTCTGACTCTGCAATAAAGATCTTATAAGAGAATATCAGTGAAAGACCTGAGAGTTCTGACACTCAGACATATAAGAATACAATTACATTTCTTCAGATTTCACAGATATTATACATCTGATAATCAATATAATCATGTCTAATGATAATATGAAACCCTTGAATACAAGCATACACATGATGTTACAGTGGCTTCAAGCAATGTTGAAATTACAACAGTAATAGATAGCAGACATGCATGCAACTCAACAACTTCAATATAAAGAGATTCAATGATTAACTCATATGATTTCAACATCTATAGAACTAAATACAAATGTGCTGAAAGAACACTTGAATGCTTCTATATATTTCAATACTTCTGATCTCACTCTCTACTCATTATAAAGAATGGAAATGCTTATGAAACTGAGTGTAGATGAAGATGTCATCAGTTCATTAATCAATCAAGATTAATATATCAATGAACAATTGAAAGATTGTATGAAATAGAAGTTCTATTCATGAATGAAAGTATGTGAATCAGTGTTACAAATATCTGATAATATCATGAAATATCTTGATATTCTGTTTCAAGACACTGTCATATAACAGAAAGTATTAGATTGATTACAGAGTATCTGACAGAGAAACACTTCTCTTATAACATTTATTTCTGACTTCAACATCAAGATTCTAGAAGTAGATGATCAATCTTGAGAGAATTGAATGAAGATTAACATGCTTAAGAAGACATTAACTTTCAAACTCTTACAGGCTCTTGTAAGTGCAGATGAAGATCAGACTTATAAAGACTTCTACACACAGCTCTGAACAATGAATGACTGTCTTATCAAGCTCAAGAATATACAGAACAGTGACAGAAGATGTTACAGCTCAGTGACTCATACATCTGCACTGAGAAATAACAATGATGCAGATGTCATGAATTGAGTAGACTTGAATGTCTATATATAAGCAAGAATCTCTGTCATCTGAACAGGCTTTAAAGTTTCTGAGATCACTTCTGAAGAAGTTGCTGATCAACATCAATATAAAGTGTGCATCATCTGTATTTGATCAGAACACATTGCTTTCAACTGTCAATTAATCTATGTGTCTTCATACTTGAGAGAAAGATCAGTGTCTTCTCATTCAAAGAATGAATCAGTGCCTGTCCATGTCAATCATGTTATATTAGAGAAAGATTCAGAAGATAACTATAAAAATGTCTCAGTGAAACAGAGAAAAGATTAGCTTCTGTTCAAATTCATAAACAGAAGCTTGAAGAGATTGAATAACAATAATTTGAAGAGAAGATAACAATGAATGTAATTCTTGTATCTACTGTGATTGATAATATATATAGTATGAAAGTCATGATAGACAGCAGTCTATGTTACTATGCAATGATAAAATCTTCAGTTATAAGATATTATAATCTTCAGTGTATCTCTTTATCAAAACCTTGACTTCTCACAGAATTTGATGATTCAAAAGATATTTGTATCTGTTACATAATGAAGCTGATCATAGATGTGAGAGAATATCAATATGAAGATGTCTATGTATATGAAGTTGATAATCTTGATTACAATCTTATATTAGAACTTGTCTGACTATCTGAATAAGATATCTTATTGAACACTTAAAATAGAAGCTTGATATTCTCTAATAATGATACAATTCATGAAGATAATATTCACAAGACTATTAATCTGACACAAATCTCTGTCAATATCTATAAAATACTCAGAAAAAGAAGTCACTGAAAGAATTACTGATAGCAGAATTATATATCAATCTATTCTATTAGTCTGACTGATATCAAAAAGACTCTAGAAAAATTATTCTGTGTTATAATAACAGATTCTTGTATAAAACTCTCTCAATAATATCATGAATATCTAGATGTCTTCTGATAAGATAATATTATGAATATATCTCTCTTACAAGATTCTGAAGTGAATCACAGTATCAAGTTAGAGAAAAAGAATAATAAGAATCTCAAACTGTTATAAGGCTCTCTTTATAATATATGATGAGATGAACTTCTTCTTCTTCAAAAGACACTCAATGATCTGTTGAATAAAGAATTTATATATATTAATAACTCTTTCATCACAGCCTCTATTCTCTTTGCAAAGAAACCAGATGAAGGACTTTGATTCTGTATGAACTATCAAGATCTGAACAGATTGATAAAGAAAGATTGATATCTCTTATCTCTCATCAATAAAATTCTAGAATAGATCAGATAAGCTTAATAATTTATAAAACTAGATATCATCACTGTGTTTCATAAGATTCATATTACTGAAGAAGATGAATAACTTACAGCATTTTAAACATGTTATAATCTCTTTGAATAAATAGTCACACTCTTTAAACTGACTAACATTCTCAGTATATTTCAGAAGTATATTAACTAAGTGCTCTGAGATTTTCTTAATAAGTTTGTATCTACTTATCTAGATGGAATTCTCATCTTCATCAATGAATTTAGAAAAGAATATCAAGAGTATGTGTGAAAGATATTATAATAGCTATAAGAAGCAGAACTACTGATAGATATTGATAAGTATGATTTTGAAGTCAAGAGTATTAAGTATCTGAATTTTATTATAGAAGCTGATAAGAGAATTTGAATGAATTCTGAGAAAGTCTCTGTCATTCCTGAATGAGAAGCTCTGTGTACTGTAAAAGATGTATAAAGCTTCATCAGATTTACTAACTTCTATCATTGATTTATATAAAACTTCTCAGATATTATGAGATCACTTACAGATCTCACTAAGAAAGACTCAGTATTTTAATAATCAGTGAATACTGAAGCTGCATTTATACAGATAAAGAAGATGTTCATTAATATCTCTCTACTGATAATATTTGATTCTGATTATAAGATAGTTATTGAAGCTGATTTCTCTGACTATATGACAGAAAAAGTGATATTATAATATAATGATGAACATATTCTACAATCATATATCTTTATATCTAAGAAACTGAGTCCTGCTGAATGCAATTATAAGATCTATGATAAGAAACTTCTCATAATTATACACTGTTTAGAAGAATGAGACTCTGAACTCTGAAGTATCTCTGAATTTAAGATAGTCATAGATTATAAGAATCTCAAATACTTCACAACTATCTATAAACTCACTGAATGATAGATGTGATGATCTGAGTTCTTAAGCTGCTTTTATTTTACAATATACTACTATTCTGATAGTCAGAACTCAATGACAGATGTTCTCTTATAATAAGAGTAAGATATGTCATCTGATGTAATAGATACTCACTGAATAAACTGAGAGCATTGACTCTTGAATCTGAAGATACTAGTTGATTAAGATGAAACAGTTTATAACACTATACATGCTTCTTCAGTTAGAACTGTCATTGATATCTTCACTTTCTGTACACTGAATGAACTGTGATATACAGCAGCTCAGATGAATGAACTTCTTCAGATTCTCATTGAAGCAGTATATCAAGAAGCACTCTGATTTCTCTCAGAACTATATATAAGAACTGATATCTCAGAATATTCAATTGATGATAATAATACTCTATAATTTTATAAACAACACTGAGTCTCTCACTCTGAACTCTTACATACTTGAATAATATAAGAGATGTATGATTCACATATAATCAGTCATTCAGACTGTGAATAACTGTATAGAATAATCTTCTAAGAGTTCTACTGATCTGAGATATTAAACAGTATTAGACACTTTATCTGAAACTACAATCACTGTTCTTCTATTATCTTATGAAAGAATCATAGAAAAGATCTATTAAAATCACTCAATATCTCTGATAGAATCTGATGAGATGTAGTAATTGACTTCACTGTTAATCTATCTGAGAGTAAGAATTGTAGAAACATTCTGATTATTATAAATTAGCTGAGCAAAGATGTAATATTGAAATCTTGTAATAAGATGAATACTAAATAAGTCTCTGAAGCTTTTCTACAGAGTCTGTTCTATCAGATATATGAATAACTGAGATCTATAGTATTGAATCAGAGCTGTTAATTCATGAGCACTCTCTGAACAAGAATCTGTGAAATTCTCAAGATTATATACTGTCTATCAACTGTCTATCACTCTGAGATTGATGATGTGTCAGAATAGACAATTCAGATCATGAAGAATTATCTCTGTAAGTTCTGTAATCACTTATAAGATAATTGACATGATCTTCTTCTACATGCAGAGATTACTATCCATGATTAAGATGTTATTTCAACAGATATAAGCCTGTTCTTTCTTACATATGAATATTATATAAAAGTATTGAATCTTCTAGAGATCACACAGTTCACACTAAACCTCTGCAGTTCAATTCAGATCACTGACAATATAGTAACAAAGCTCTGAGATACCTGTAATTGAGCAGAGATCTTCATGACAACTGTGAAATAAAATCAAGAGAATTAAATCAATATTCACTGAGATCTCACTGAATAATATAAGATAGAAGATCTGATATAGTTGAATCTTAAGAATATATAAATCACATATTCATCTCATACACTAGATTACTGTCATGTCAAGTATAAAGTGATAGAAGTTCTAGATAGTCATAACTACTGTCTTAACACATTATCAGAGATTCATAATGTATTTTACACAAGCTTGCTGCCCCGGTGGCCGAATGGTTAATGCGGCCACCCGGTAGCACCTTGGCGTGGGAAACCAAGGCGCGTGGGTTCGAAACCCGCAGGGGATACATTAAATCCGGAACTCAAGCACCTCAGGTTCCTAATAAATACAGAGGTGTACAAATCGCTCCAATGAATTGCTCTATGTTCCTGGGCTGGGAAGTTATTATCGCATGTATCTAATTGTCACTCCTTTGTATTTTCCTATGTTCTTGTTATCTTGGCGTGGTCTCAACACCTGTATTTCCTCCTGTATAACCAACACTTGACCTGTATTTAACATCACGCAAGGACTCATCATAAGCTCCGCTTGCATATGAGTATAATGGAAGAATAATAATAATAATAATACACAAGCTTGCTCTGCTGTGCTACTACTGATCTGTTCTATTCTCAACTGACTTCTGACTGACAGTTATCAGACATCATAGAAGAAGATAATGAGCTTGAGTGAGAGATTGAGAATATTCTTGATAAGAGACTCTATAACTGCAGCTGATAATATCTTGTAAAATGAGTCAGCTACAATTAACTGACCTGAACTCTGAGTTCTGTGTTATCTGAAACAGCAGCTCTTGACTGATGAGAACTGCTTCTGAAAGAGAGAGCTAATATAATGAGCTGTACCTGATCAATTATATAGACTATTTTATTACACTTCACAGATTTCAATTACTTTATTCTTAAACACATACACTCTGATTCTCAGTCATTCTCAATCACTGATTCTCAGCTGCTATGAACATGTGTATATTCTTCTGCCTCGAAGCTTCACCACGTACATCATCACATACACATATAAATATTCATCTTGATCACTGATTCTCACACTTTCTCTTTCTTTTCTTCTCTAACATTTTTATCTTTGTTATATAAGACCTATCAATATTATACCGATCTATTCGGCGTAGGCCTCTTACAATATATCAATCTTGATTGATTAGTGAACTGATGACATCTTCATTCATACTAAGTTTCATAAGCATTTTCATTCTTCATAATGAGTATAGAGTGAGATCAGAAGTATTAAAATATGCAGAAGCATTTAAACATTCTTTCAGCACTTTTGTATTTAATTCTATAGGTGTTGAAATTGTATGAGTTTCTTATTAAATTAATCATTGAATTTTCTTGTATTAAACTTGTTGAGTTGCATGCATATCAGCTATCTATTACTGTTGTAATTTCAATATTACTCAGAGCTACTGTGATATCACTTCTATGCTCATGTTTGAGAGTTCTCTCATGTTATCATTAGATATGATTATATTGTTTATCAGATATGAAATATCTGTGAAATTGAAAGAAGTGTAATTATATGAATATCTCATATGTCTGTAGTGTCAGAACTGTCAGATCTTTCACTGATAGTCTCTTTGTAAGATCATATTACAGAGTCAGAATGACTGATGAGTAAGCTTTTATCTGAGAACTCAGTGTCTGCTTAACTATTTAACTGTTTCTCTATTTCTTACATGTTGTTATATGTTCAGATATCTCAGTGAGTAATCATTTCTAATGAGAAGATAATATGTGAATAATCATTTCTAATAAGAAGATGATGAATGTTTTTCAAGTATAAGAGGCCTACACTGAATAGATCAGTATAATATATAGGTCTTATATAACAAAGTGAAAAATGTTAGAGAAGGAAAGAAAGAGAAAGTACAGAAATTGGCAATCAGAGTGAATATTTATATGCATACACAGTGAAGCTTCGGGGCGGAAGAATAGGAATTCCATGGGTTTTTCAGCCAAGGATCAGTGACCGAGTATCGGAGCTTTCGGCGGAATCTGTGAAGTGTAATGGAATAGTCTATATGATTGATCGGGCGCAGCGCGCACCATATGTCTTATTAAATTCATGAAACAGCTGGGCTCTGCGGGCCTGTATAACTCTGAAAATAAATCTTTAAT
>NW_003101635.1:142134-151704 GCF_000003855.2 Blastomyces gilchristii SLH14081 | reverse complement strand
AAAAACTAACTTTCCCATGTATAAAAATACTGTTATGTAATATATATACATTTTTATCAAAAATATTTAAATGCTCTGACTTATACAGCTCAGATCAATTTTTAAATCTTCATTCTTTTTTTCATTCTGCTTCTTTCATATATTCTCTATAGTATTTACATTCTTTATACTCTTCTCTATGTTCATTTTGCTAAATACTGTGTAATATAATCTCATGTGATGTCATGTGCACTTCTTTGAATTCAGATGAAATTGAACAGCTGACTCTGCACTCTGTACAGCTCTGATTAATCTGATAATAATGATGAAGATGATACAGAGTGAAAGAGAGTGATAAGAGGGATAAAGATGATCAGAGTGATAAGAGAAGAGTAGAGAGATAGAGATAGAGAATGAAAGTAATAGCAAGAGCTGCAGGGCTGTAATATAACGGAACTGAAGCAGTGACTAGTCAGCAGTGTCATGTAGATAGTTGTTTGAGAAGCTATATAAGTAAGCTTAACTATCTTACTTGAATAGTGAGCTTGTGAGCTACAGAGTTATTGCAAGAATATCATAGATATAGTACTTAGTATGCTAAGAAAATTGTATGAGAAACGCAGTAACTCTTGTATATATTGTTAGTAGAAAAAGACAAATCACTGACTTCTTTAATAAGAAGTCAGCATCTAGCTATTCTATATAGATAATGAGTGAATACTTTTCTTCTATTCTATAAGTGAGAATAGTCAGTATAATACCTTAGCAGTGTTTCACTGCTATGAAAGAGTAATCTGCTAATCTTGTATAGAAGCAGTGCTTTTATATTTATTAATTAAATGTTTCTATATTACATCTGAATAATATTATAGAGTGATTGAAAACTAGTTTAAATAATCTATAAGATGAATGAAATTATCTGTAGAAAAGTAATGAGCTGTGTGAAACTGTAACAGAGTCTTGATACAGCTGAGAGTGTAACAATACTCTTCTCTTTAAAAGTATAGTCTTAATACTCTTAAGATTATTAGATTAGAAATTATCTTTATTATATAGTAATAGTTATCAATCAATTTTAACAGTGCATATACTGTATATAGTACAAAGAAATAGATAAGTTTCTCTACTAATTATATAAATCTTCTTTTTCTCATCTCTATTCAAATTAATTATGTGATAAGTGAATTTCTTATATATTAATTAAAATATGAAAAATATAGTTAATAAGTAACTTACAGATCTTTCATTATATTTCTGTACTATATATGAAATTTCTTACAAAAGTAATGTATTTTAGAGACAAAGTTAATAGTAGTGACAGAATTTTCTGAAAAGACTTCTATTCTCTATGATATATTTTTCTCCTCTTCTCTCATCTATAATAGTGAGTGCAGGAAAGTATCATTCTTAAAAGATAATAAGAGACTTATTATGATATTTTTTAGTCATTAATAAATGTCTTTATAATGCAGCTACAGTCTCTATAACTGTTAAGAAAGTCAGGTTGAAGACAGAGATAGCAGTATTAACAGATAATAGAAGTACTACTCTTATTATCACATCTTCTTCTTCTTCTTCTTCTTCTGCTTCCCTTGTAGCTGCAGTGATAGATACTGTGTCTTACAGTGAAATGTTATCTCTTCTGTCAGTCAGTTCAACAGTATTCAGTTCTTTTCTTATCTCTTCTATTATTATTGCAACACTGCTCTCTCTCTTAATTAACACAGTGTTATATGACCCTGTGTAATCATTCAAAGAGAATCTCAGAAAGAGCTTGATTTCAGAAACAGCAGTTCAGAGAAGTTCAATCTGTAGTTTCTCTTTTATAACATACTCAAGCTCTGCTTAAAATACTGCTGAGTTTAGTTTGCAGAGTTCTGTGATTTCTTTATCTTCTCTCTGTGAGAAGACTCTGATATAGTCTCTGATCAGCACTATTATATGTCTGCACTGTACTAAGTAGTTAAAGAAGGAAAGAATTTTATATAGCTGTCTCTTCTCTCACTTCTATTATTTTCATTGCATCTGTAATAATAACTTCTGTCTTTCTATAAGTATTATCTCATAAGAAGATGTTATGTTAATTCTAATATAAAGCTTAGATATCTAAGTAATACAGAGTAAGAATCTTAAAGCTTTAAGTATTAATAGATTCTGTTCAGACTGAGAAGATCTCTCTTACTCATTTATAAAAGAAGATAAAAGTATATATCTCTGAGATGAAAAAATATCTCAGAACAACTAACTTTAAGAAGAAGTCAGTCAGTACTATTATTAAAAGTATTATAAAGATAAATCACTGATTAAAGAGAATCTCACTTCAGTTGAAGCAGATAACTGAGATGCTTTATAAATTGATAAATTAATACTTTATTATATATCTCTTATACTCTTCTGCAGGGCTGCAGTGCTAACTTCACAACAGATAAAGATATTGATATTAAAGACTTTAACAGTGAAGAATAAGTTTAATAACAGTGTGATTATTAATAAGTAGATCTTAAGATCTCTCTTTTTACTTCTTTTACAGATTGCAGCCTTATTAAAATAGTAGCAGCTTACAGATTGATAATATTAATCTTATTAATTTCAAATATTTCTTTCTCTTAATCACTTCAGGAATTTTACACTTGTATAGTCTTATTAAACTTTTAAAAATTCTTTAAGAGAAAATAGAAGAAGAGTGCTACAGAGTTTATAAGACATTAACTCATCACTGTAAGATTATCTCTAAAAAACTCTTTAAAAAAAATAAGAAGTCTTAAGCAGTATTTCTTATTCAACATTTCTAATGTGTAATAAGACAGTCTCTACTAGCTGTCTTATAGCTCATAATCTCTTTCTCAGCATTTTTCAAATACTTAAGTGATTTTTATGAATTCTCTGATAATGAATAATTCTCTTATTTAACAAGATATTAAAGCTTACTATAATATATTCACTTATTCAATATTTTCTTCACAAGATATCTGATATCACTCTTAATCTTAATATTATTTAGCTGAGATGACTCTGCTCTGAGACATTACTTATAGAGCTTTAAATAGAAAATGTAAAAAACAGAATGAATCAATTTCAATTCTGAGATTAATTTTAACTTATATATCTGCTTACTTATTACTTTTATTACTAAGAAAGATTCTAGCTACAACTCACTGAGCTTCTTATATAGTCTCATTATCTTGATATTCTTTACTGAAAGTAGTACTTAATTCTCTATTAAGAAATTTATTGAAAGATGTTTTTAATTATAGTATTTTATCTGTCACTTCTGAGCATGATAAATGCTTTTTACTATCTTCTCATAAATTTTATTCAAAAGTTTCAATCTAGCTTTTACTTCTGATACTGAGAGATACTCTGTCATCTGTATCTATTTAATATTCTGACTGTCTATTCTTCTCTTTGAAATATCATCTGTGATGTTCCCCGGTGGCCGAAGGGTTAATGCGGCTACCTGGTAGTGCCTTGGCGTGGGAAACCACCGCGTGTGAGTTCGAAACCCGCAGGGGATACATTAAATCCGGAACCCAAGCATCTCAGGTTTCTAATAAATACAGAGGTGTACAAATCTCTTCAATAAATTGCTCTATGTTCCTGGGCTGGGAAGTTATTATCGCATGTATCTAATTGTCACTTCTTTGTATTTTCCTATGTTCTTGTTATCTTGGCGTGATCTCAACACCTGTATTTTCTTGGAGGATAACGTTGTTGTGTTGTGTGTAATCTATCTACGTGAGTTACACTAAATAGGGTTGGGGTGGCACGTGACTAGAGTAGGTGTAGTAATCACCAACACCCCTCCTTGCTACACCGTGGCCTATAAGCCGTCACCCGGGGCCTTCCTCATTCTCAATTCTTTCAAAAACACAAGAATAATTAATTACATCAATCAGACTCTGATTTTCTTATTAGAAAAGACATCTGTACAGTAATAACTGTAAAAATCAAGAAATACATGTAAAATCTATTGATTCACTGTATTATTATTATTATTTAATCATTCTTTTCTGATCTCTTTCAAATCAACTCTTTTAACAAAATCTTCAAATGCAGGCTTCATCAGTGACTTGATAAGATTATCAGCTATATTCACTGTAGAATTAACATATTTTATCATAATTTCTTCTTTTTTAATCAGATTGTGAAGAATATAATATCTGATTTCAATATAATATAATCTTTATATTAAGAACTCTTCTTTCACTAGATTGATTACTCTCTTATTATTAACTTATAGATATGAGTATATTTTCACTTTCTTATTATTCATTAACTCAGTGTTATATAATATATCATTTAATCAGATTATCTTACAAGCTGTTTTACTAGCTGTAATATATTTAGCTTCTGTGAATAATTTAGTAATAGATGTCTGTCTCTGTGACTATTATGAGATTGATGATCTGTTAATTAATATAACATTGTTAGTAGTTAATTTGTATTAAGAATCTGTCTCTGCTTAGTCTGAATTATAGTATGCTACAGAACTCAGACTCTTATCACTAATCTTCTTTCTGTATAATATACTGTGGTTTTTTCTCTTCTTGATATAATGTAGAACATGCTTTAACACTGTTCAACATGCTTTATATAAATGTGAGTTAAAACATAATAGATAGTTGATTATGAATACTAGATCTGATCTGCTGCTTGAGATTAAATACTGTAATAATCTCAGTTCTTGATAATATCTCATATAAGTGAAATTATCATTCAATTCATCATTCTCATCAGGTGAAAATTTCAGCTGTATACTTATCAGCATTGAAGTCCCTGCAGGGTTGACCTTATTTATTTCAAAATCTTTCAATATTTCTTCAATATAATAGCTCTGTGTAATTATCAGATTTTCATCTTGATATTTAATCTTCATTTCTAGATAAGATTTATTCTGTTCAACTTCTTTTATCTTGAATCTTTTTCTAATTTTTATTAAAATTCACTCAATTTCACTCTCTTTAGATCTTGTGATTTGACAGTCATTGATATGTAGTATTAAGAATAACTTGTAAATTGAATAATAAAGAAATTCACTGTTATAAGATAAGATCTTGAATTCTAGATTTATTAAGTATTCTGTTATAAGAAAATATCATATTCTTACTATCTGTTTCATTCTGTATAAACTCTGACATACAAGCTCTACTAATTCACTATGACTGTGCCTGATCTCTGTGAATAGTTATATAAATATCATCTCATTCTGAGGCAATATCTCATTTAAAAATGCAGATACATAGTTAATCAATCTGACTTTTCAACCCCTTGCTGTTGATATAGTGAATAAGCTCTGTAATATAGATTTAGACACTACTGCTGTATATAACTTATTATAATAAATATCTTGTTATTGTAGAAATTCTCTAATCACTTAATGAGCTCTAAAGCAGATGATTTCATCTCTATGATTCAATTTTCAATTGTACACTTATTTATCTGTAAGAATGTTCATTTTCAGAGCCTTTTCAATGATAATATATATCTTCTTTCATTCAAAAGTTTTCACTTTCTTCTTCATTGCCTGATGTCAATGTTCTCAGTCATGACTTCTTTTGATTTCTGCCAGTGTGATTGAACAGTTATTAAGAACACTGAGTACAGAATCTTCATTATTCACGGAGTTATTTATATCATTATTAACAAGTTCTATCTCATTATCTAGTAGATATATTGATTTTAGCATGCTGTTCATATTATCATCAGCAAGCATCTTTAAAATATCAGATTTATTCTTTATAAGTCTTCTTAGAAGACAGTGTTATCATCTCTTTATAATATTAAGAATATTCAATTTCTCTGACAGTTTGACTGCTTCTCTAATAACATTTGTCAGTACTTCTTTTATTGTAAATTCTTCATTAAAAATAATATTTCTTATAATCTCAAGCTTTCAGATTGCAGAGTCTCAGATACAATATTAATATAGTTCTTAGTATTTAACTAATTATTATTACTTATTATCAGTTCTATCTATAAGCTTATTAATAATCTTCAGATTCTTCTTATACATCTTACATTCTTATCTATGTATTCAATGAGCAGAAGATTGAATATTTGTTTAAGCTTTAAAAGAGAATAATGAGATTTCTTTCTAACATCTGTAAATCTTTATTAATATTAAGAATATGTTAATTATCATAACTGTAGCTTAAATAGCTTCACTTCAAAGTTCTCTTATAAGTCTGCTATTGAATAGTAAGCTTCTTATCTTTTCATCTATAATATAATTAACATATTCTGCAGAGCTGTTGAACTGTGATGTATCAGATGTAGTAATCTTATATATAATCTCTTTTCACTGACAGTAGATCTTTAATTTATTACTTTTAAATTCATCTTCACTATCTCAGTGTAAAGTTCTAATTTGATATTAAGTAGTAATCTCAATTCTGTTAATAAAGCTTATCAAATGTGCAGTGATCTCACTCTTTGATATTATAAGAATAATTTATCTGTAGTTTGTAACATTATCTGTAATACTTATTCAATAATTAGCTCTCTCATGAGTAAAGAGGTTGACTTCATTATATAGTGTACAATCACTATCTACAAGATTCATGAAGAATCTCATTACAGATTTGACAGTTCTTGTCATTGATATAAATGTTAAACATGTCATTTTTACCTGTATACAGATGTTACAGAATGACAAGACTCTGTGACTCTTAATTCTCATTTCTAGTTGTGAATCTGCTGCTAATTTATTGATATTAATGAGATTGAGATGATCAAGCTTTTAATGTCATTGTAACATTGTGTGTTTAACAATCTTAATATTCTTATTAAGCAATGCTAGCAGAGGATCTTTTTTCTCTACAGACTATAGAATTTTCACAGATTCAAATTCATTATTTAATATTATAAATTGAATCAAGTCTCTAGTCATTGATTGTTTTTCCAGAATGTAGATGTTCTTATCACTCAATTTGACAGTAAAACTCAACATCTTGTCAGAAGAGAGTAGTAAGATTAAATAAGTATTCTCATAAATCAGTTACTTATATGTATAGCTCTAGCATACAAGCTTTTCAAAACTCATAAGATTAATCTTCAGCTTGAGACCAAGTGAATGTTCTGCAGCAGCAGATTTACTTCTTCAACTGATATATTCATCTTCTCTATAGCTGTTGCAGAAGCTGTTGATTTATCAGTCATCTTCAATATAATATTAATCTTCTGCAGTACTATCAATATAAGATTCTTGCAAGATGTAGCATAGGTACTGAATTCAGATTTCAGAACTCAGATATCTTTGCCAGTTTGATCAGTAGAATAAACTGTTTCTGTTGTATAAAAGACTTACTTAATGATATTATGAACTGACACTGAGCCTGTTTCATTCTTATTCTTATTCTTACCACGGCTAGTAGAGCACTTTTCAGGAAATTTCAACCAGTAATTCATTTGAATGTGACTAATCTTTTAACAATAATAACATGTTTTAATAGCATTATTACTCTTTCTATCTGACTTGATGAAATCTTTGTTCGTGTTCTCAGAGATCTTCTTCTTCTTTTTATTCTTTTTATTCTTTCTGTTGAAATCTTAAGTATTATTTGCAGAGATCTTTTCATCAGAGGTGAGAGATTCATCAGTAGCTAGCAATTGTAGAAGAATATCTTGACACAATCTCATGAAATTATCTTCAAGTATTCTAGCATTCTCATTCTTTTCTATTACATTCATTTGATTCTTTATAAAAGATAATCAATCTTTACTAACTTCTGTAAGAAGGCTGTTAAAAAACATGAAATCTTTAACATTATATCTCAATCAGATATAATCAGTTCTAATTATAATTAAATATTCAATAAATACAGGATCAGAGTTCTTTGATTCTGATATTATCTTAATTAATTCTTGAAACAGATGAGTTGTGCAGATAGCAGGCCTCTCAGTGAAATTATTCTCTATAACAGATTATAGAGAATGAGCAGATAGTTGAGACTTCTTGAGTATAATAAAGTGAGATTTAATCTGCAGAGTGATTGCAGATTATATATAGTTATATAATCAGATATTATGTTCTAATCAAAAACATTGCATATTTATACTGATATTCTTGTTAGAATTAACCTGCTTATCATTAAAAATGTCATTCATTTCAGATTGTCTTACTGTGAGCAGAATCTCTTTCATTCATATAGAATAATTTGCAGAGTCAGTGAGTATAACAGACTTCTTTATAGATCTTACTTAATCTCTGAATTTATTAAGAATCTTTATCAATACAGATATTCTACTCTTTTATTAAAGATAGTTTATTAAATTCATACTGAGCTCTTCATTCTCATCTCTATCTATCTTCATTCACTTAACTTCATGCTGAAGTCTTGCAATTTCTAGTCTCATATAAGTCTTCTCACTCACAGAGTTATTGTTGTTTCAGTTAGACTGACCGTGTGACCGTGTCTGAGACCAGAACCAGAATTTTTGATAGTCTCATTACCAATTCAACTGATTTCATTACATGGTTTTAACATTAGATAGTAGTCTCATACTGTCTCAGTTAGACTTACTGTCTACTCTTATCACATTTTTCAAATGAGATCATGATTTTCACTTCTCAATTTAAATTATTTTTATTGCTTTAAATGACTTTAAATCTCATTTGAGTGCTATCAAAAAGTGTTACTTCTTAAAAAGTTAAAAATAGTCTAAAGAAAATGTTAAAATGTCCAAAAATAGTAACTTTATGTCAAGAATGGGACTAAATGAGATCAAATGAGATCACTTTCTCATTTTTTTCAAGTCATGATTTCATTTTGAGATTTGATATATAGTCACTTTGCATGTTTTTTTAATAACTAGTCTCAGCGGGATTCACATCAAGAAATGTATGAAATCAGATCACATGAGATTAAATATGAAATTCATAATCTCAGCGGTCAGTCTAGTTTCAGTTACTTGAACTTCTCACATTGTCTAATATCTCACTGATGTCTTTAACTGAGTCTTTATATTTATTATTGAACTTATCACACTGTTCGTTCACACAATTATGTTATCTGACTTAAAAGTCTCTGATGCAGTTAGACTGACTGTGTGACCGTGTCTGAAACCAGAATCAAACTTTACAGTTATTATATTATCTAAAAGTATTACTTCTGATCATGACTTGTGTTCATTATATTAATTTCAAATTACATTATTTCAAATATTAAAGATTTCAGATTCACTTTTCAAATAAAAATCTAGTCTCAGATAAAGAATATGTTTAAATTCTCAGTTACATTTTCATTCTGATCTCATTATTGAGAATAGTATTAAATGAGATTATGAAATTATTTCTCACTTATATAATATTATAACATAGTACTTATTTGATGAAAAATTCATTTAGAGTTTTTTTATTATTATTTTTTTCTAATCTAAGATTTTATTAATATAATTTAATTATGATTTTTTTTATTTTTTTTTATTTTTTATTTTTTTATTATTTTTTTATTTTTTTTATTTTTATTGTATTTATTGTTTTTTTTTTTTTTTTTTTTTATATTTATTTTTGTTATTTAATAAGTTTTTTGACACTGAGTTTTTTTTTTTTTTTAATTTTTTATTTCTTAGAATTATTATTATTTTTTATTT
>NW_003101635.1:124178-141198 GCF_000003855.2 Blastomyces gilchristii SLH14081 | reverse complement strand
TCCAATTTGAAAAAGCCCTGTATGAACTATGCTCTGAGAGTCATGAAGATGAGCTCAAATCATATAATCAGAGAAGAGTCTCTTCTTCATTTTCACTAGTTACTCAGGAAATGAACTGGATTGGAATTGATTTCTTGATTGAAATAAGAATAATGCTTTAAAGAAAATGCCCTCTCAACTGTATAGACTATGTTCACTTATTAAGAATCAATTTTCTTCATTAAATGTTGAGAAAATTGATCATGAGAAGATATCTCTCTGAAGAGAAAAGCTGAAATCTCTCATAGACTTACAAATAAGTGAACTATCTAAAGAGAGAGAATATGAACAGTATTTGAAGAAGATCTCTACAATCAATATAAAAAACTCTATTCTGATTTACTCAGATGGCTCAAAAAATGAGAATTTGAATAGATTAGATGCAGGCATTGCTTATACTGAAGATAATATCAATTTTATCTCAGATTTCTGAAATTTAGACTGTGAATCTGAAGTCTTTGATGCTGAACTATTTATAATAGTGAAAGCTTTCAAACTCATTGAAATAAAATCTCATACAAGAGAAAATAGTTTGAAAGAGACATGAATATTCTCTGATAGTCAAGCTGCTTTAAAAAGACTTAGAAATAGTCAGATTCATAATAGTCAAATGAATCTTGAACTAATTTTAAACTCTGTTTTGAAAATTCAAAAGAGAAGAACATTTAAACTGATAATTTATCTGCATTGAGTTCCTGCTCATATGAATATTCATGGCAATGAATGGGCTGATTTAGCCGCAAAAAGGGGTTCAGAATTAAGCAGATCTATTCAAAAAACAGTGTCCTGGTCTTTCATAAAGAGAAAGATAAAAGAATCTTGTTTAAACAAGTGAAATGAAAGCTGGCAGAAACAAAAGAAGAGCATACATTATTCAAGATTTGAGACAAAATCAAAGTGGAAATCTTGTTCAATTAAATGCAAAAAGAAAATATTCTCATTCATAATTCAGCTAAAACTAGGATATGGTTATTTCAAATCCTATATACAAAGATTTGATGATAGATTTGATTAAACAGAGTGCTCATTCTGCAATACAAATAAAAATCCTGAGTATATTGTAATACATTGTGCATTATACAATAGTCTCAGAGTCAGATTAAAGAACAAGTATGATTTAAATCAATTAAATATGAGGTTCTTATTCTCAACTGAGACAGGAATTAAATACTTAATAGACTTTCTATCAGAAACTCAAGCATCTATAAGAAAATGGCTCAATTCAGAAGTATCTGAATATGAAGAGATGGAAATTGATTAGATATAGTCTGTTAAAACAGCTATACACTATCTTATAATAATTTTATTTTGTTATAGTCTCTCTTTACTGAACTTGTTTCTTTCTGTTCTTTTCTATCTATCTATTTACTATGTCTATCTTTAAGACTATGTTCTCTTTTCCTTTGTCATGATATTTTCAAATGGTTTCAAAGTATCAGAAGGTGTTGAAATACTGCAATTTGTAAACAGTTTTTGTATTCTGAGCTGGAATTTTCTGATTTTGCATATCTGAAATTGATAAGTGTATAATAGTTGACTCTATAGATATAGGAAAAACCCTGAGAACTAAAGGTTCTCAGGTAGATATCATAGTCTCTGACTGCATATATCTATAATTGAACAATAATAATAATAATAATAACAGCTCTGTTTGCTGAGACTGTGTTGATTATTATGATCTAATGTGATACTTGCTTTTCACAGACTATGTTTTATTTGAAGAGGAAGAGAAAAGATATGAATGTTATTTTATTGAGAGAGAGATGAATAATTAGTATTATTAAATATAATTTAATTCATCTGTATTTAAAATTTGATTAGTCTATACTCTTTAATTTGAGAGTATTTAAGAGTGTTTTAATAGTTTTCATACCAGCTTGGACTTAGTGATGAGTTGAAGAAGAAGAGAAAAGAGAGAAGAAAGAAATGAGAATAACTTATCATTATAATATGAAAACGGAGAATTACTGTAATCATTCTCTCTAGTAATAAAGATCTGTTTTCTGCATGTATTTCTAATATTAATTATATAATAACTGTATACAAAGAATATCAATAGTGCATGTATTGAATGAAGATAATATTAGTATGCAATACTGTAGTCATTTCTGTACATCTCTCAAAGCTGTTAATAGTTTCTTTATCTCTTTATTTTTAATAAGTTAATAATATATTCTGATACACTTCTTCTTTCATCATCATCATTATTATTATTATCATTATTATTATCATTATCATCATTATCATCATTATCATCATTATCATTATCATCACTATTATATTATTGCTAGCTATCTTCTCTGTCTTCATCTCTCTGTCAAGACTTACTAAAATCAATCATGTTATCTCTCTTCAAATATTCTACAGTTCTGTGAATCATCAAGGTGTGTGAGCACTGTCACAGATTGAAGAGAGAGAAGAAGAAGATGCTTCAGTGTAAGAAGACAGATTGTAGAATATATTATAATACCTTGAAAAGACTCTGTAAGAAAGTAGAATGATAATAATTTTAAGTAACACTTCTGATAGATTTAGACTGAACTAAGAATAGAAATAATGCAGATAATATCATCTATGAGAGATTGAAAAAGAAGACAGTGAAGAGTCTTATACAGTAGTGATAAGATCAGAAGAAGTTCTGAGAATAATTTAAGCTCAAGATAAAGAGAGAGAGAGAGAAGAAGAGTATTACTATAAATAAGCAGTGATAGAAGAAGATTGAGAAGGTATTAAAGTGAGAGATAAAGAAGTTAAAACTGATAAGTTTTTTATTAAGAGATAATAATTTTTAATAATACTTATGTTCTCTAATTAATTAGCAGAAGCTAGCAGAGAAGAAGAGAATTGAGATCTTATTCAGATCTTGAATGCACTTCATGATTCAGAATATTGAGAAGACAGCTCTGCTATTTGAGCATGTCAATCCACTCACTACTGAGATGAAACCTGAGACAGCAGAGCAGAAAATACAGGATTTTGAGACACAGATTGACCTCGCTGAGAGAGAGCAGTGAGAACCCTTCTCTGAGAAGACAGTGCAAAGAGCTTTTGAGATAATTATCATCTCATATGAGAAGAAGAAGAAGAAGAATGAGAATGAGAAGTGAATTATAAAGAATGATGAGAAGAATGAGAAAGAGAAGAAAAATAATAAGTAGAAACAGTTTTTTTCTTTTTATATTAATTAGTTATAAGTTCATAACTATTAGTTAATAATTGAAATTAATTTTGAGTTTTCAAAAATTATTGTACAAGTTGTAATCAATTATCAATGTCAGGAATAATATATATCTATATATTCAACTATCATGATTCACAAATTACTATACTGTATAAGTATCAATATTTTTTCAACATTGATATTCACAATATTAATATATTTTTAATGATATTATCTAGTAACACAATTTAATAACACTCTCTTTCATAATATTAATATATTTCAAGAAATATGATAGAGATTAATCAAGATTGTTTATTTACTTTTATATATTAATAATATTCAATGTGAGTTAGTACTAAAATTATAACTAAGTTAAGAAAGAAGATTATTTTCTCTTATATTAATTCTTCTTACACATATCAGTGATCAGTTATTGAATATAAATCATTATCTGTCTCAAATTATTATCATATCTTCTGAATTTACTTCTTTCACTTCTTTTACTTCTATTGAAGATTTATATACTCTTTAAGAAATCACTGTGAACTACAAAGTCTATATTGTTTACAATTTAACACAGAATACTCTCTTTCAATTATAATGAATAATGACTTTATTCTTCATATCTGATTTCAGGTTATAAAATTTATGAAAAACTCAATACAAACACTGCAATGAACTATGAAATAATTATTAATAGATTATATTATAGATTACTGAAGAGTTACCTCTCTACTATAATCACTGCAACTTCATTCAGCAACATTCATTATAAACTGATTATAACTTTGAAGAAATTTTCTGACATTTGAAGTTATCAGAACACAGATAATAAAAGAAAAATAATCAGAAAATTACTACTGAGCTGATAAGTTACTCTATCAGAAAATGATTTTTAATAACACTAACTTTCTAATTTGAAGAAAATCATATGACAATAATTATATATCAGTACTCTGATTTCATAACTCTTATCTGATAACTTCTATGAATAATTGCTTTACATGTACATATCTCTGAATCTTTCTCTTTGATTAATTGAAAACTTTGAATTCTGAATACTTCTTCAAATGCTTAATTCAAATCTTTATATTATATATCAATGCTGTCTTCAGTTCAATCTCAGATATACTACAAAGTAAGTATAGCGTATCTAGAATCAGAGGTGGAGGCTCTTTTCAGAGTGTCTCTCACAGTGAATGCATGAACTGGTACAAATAATCTTGCATTTATGAGAGTTATATGTTATTATATTAATGAGAACTGAACTTATCAAGAGACATTAATTGAATTTGAATCATTGATCAGTAGTTATACTGAGAATTATATAACAGAGATATTAATGACTGTGATTAAAAATGATTATTAAGATATTAGTCTCAGTCTTCTTACAATTATAACTGATAATACTGTGAATAACTACACTATAATCAAGAGCTTGAAGCAAAAATTGACTTTGTATTTCTGAAATAATAAACAAGATCATATTCTCTGTATTACTCATGTGATTCAACTTGTGATATAAACACTGATAAAAAATCTTAATATCAAGATAAAGAATAATGAGATGACTGATTCTTAAGATGAGAATAAGATAAAAGTAATTACTTAAGTAACTTTTGTATTCACTTTATAAAAGATAATGTTTTTTAACATTACTTTTTAATATTGCTTTTTAATAATACTTTTTAATAATACTACTGTTAATTTTAAATAGATTGACTAATAATTTAAATATCACAGATTTGAAACATTACTAATATGATTTGTATCTTCTCTAAATAATAATAATAATTTCATAATATTCAATAAATAAATAAATCAGTCACAGTACTGAATATGATACAGAATATTAGAATACAGTGAAGTTTAGTATATAAGATAACTATTCAGACTCTTTAATTATATTAGATGATTAATCATTAAGTGTAACAGTCTGATCAGAAAAAGATTCAGATATTGAAACTTTCTGATATGAAGTGAATTTAGATGAAATATATGATTGATGTATTATTTCAATTTTATAAGATAATAAAGACAGTCTTAATCACTTATACATCAATACTGTAGTCAGTCTGATGAGTATATAACAGTTTATTTACTCATCTTAAGAAGCAGTTGAATTGCTCAAAAAGAAATTCAGTCTGAGATAATACTATAGTACAGACTATTATTACTGTAAGAGATAAACTGACATATTATCACAGCAAAACTGAATAATCTTTTACAGAGTACTATACTATAGCAGCTCTACTAGATCTCTTCTGTAAAGTTAATATCTACACTTCTCAAGATTGAACAGAGAAGAAATAAGACTTATATATTAAATTAGTCTGAGACTACTACAATATCAACTATCAGAGATTTGAATAAGCAGATGTTAAAGATGTGAAGATAGTGAAATACAATTCTCTAGTAAGTAATGATCTTTGATAATACTTCATATCATATAGAACTATAATACTAACTTTAAAACAGAACTTATATACATTGATTATAACTGAAAATCAGACAAAACTATATACTGATAAAACTGAATTTGACTGCTATCTTCAAGATAATTCAATAAATTTACACATCAAATCAATTCTAGAGTTATAGAAAATTGTTAAGAGTATATATTCAACTATTACACTGATGATATATAATATTCTGATAATTTCATTGACAGAGATGAAAATGAAGTGAAAGTTCAACTCAAGCTGAGATATTTATTACTATTATCAGAGACAATTATAAGAAGAAATAATCAAGAAAGTCATGATTGTAAAATATGAAATTATCAGATAGTTTAATATCTCTGATCACAGTATATCAGAGAAGTGTAGTTTTCATGAGAAAGTGAAGAATAAACTTGTACAAGAATGTATTTAGTTATTTCATAAGTATTACTAATAATTATTATCAAATTGTGATTATATAAGCAATTACTGAATGAACTTAATGAGACTGAATTCAATTTTCAGTCTCAGTCTCATTTTGATTTTGAAAGAATAATCATCTTTTATAGTTTATTCTAAGAAATTACTCTTATTTTACTATTCTTGAATTAAATCTGATCATTTTTCACATCATTTCTCTCAGAAATGGTTCATTTTCAGATTTTTTTGAGACTTGGTTCTGGTGAGACTCACATCAAGAAATGTATGAGATCAGATTAAATAAGATTAAATGTGAAATTCATGGTCTCAGCGGCCAGTCTAGATGCAGTCACTTTTCAGTTCATTGCAGATATTGATAAGTTTATACTCAATTCTTCTTATACTTCAGATGTTTGTGAATTTCTTCTTCTATACATTGACATGTAATTCTTTATTAAGTCAGACTTTTTACCTGATCTGAGATTTATTATAAGTTCAATTAATTAATAAATCATCTAAGTATGTGTAATAATATGTGAAGATGTCAATTTGCACATTATTTTACAGCTTTTCATTGTATAGAGAGCTTTATAATCTCTTGAAGAATAATATTATTATGTTATATGTAATCTATCTACGCGAGTTACACTAAATAGAGTTGAGGTGGCACGTGACTAGAGTAGAGATCTTGTTTTCACCTAATACCTGTCTTTGTAAATTAATTCAATCAATTGCAAATATTCATATTTTAATGAATATTTATTTAAAACTATTTTAAAAAACAGAATAATAATTTGTAGATATATATTATATTATATTAAATTTGTATGAGAAAATAACATATAATTATTAATTTATTAAGCTTTTTAAAATACTATTTTAAAATAAAATACACAGTCTATATTGATAATAAATTTATAAATATAAATTATTTTCATATAAAAATTAAATATCTTATAGATTATATATATTTTTAATAAAATATAAAATTGTATCTTGAAATTCTTATTTATTATTGATTTATTTAAATTTTTATGTAAAATTTATATTTTAAAATATTATTTTTGTAATAACTATGTA
Source organism: Blastomyces gilchristii SLH14081 (assembly GCF_000003855.2). Classification (NCBI taxonomy): domain Eukaryota; kingdom Fungi; phylum Ascomycota; class Eurotiomycetes; order Onygenales; family Ajellomycetaceae; genus Blastomyces; species Blastomyces gilchristii. Next base: position 134,055 of record NW_003101635.1, on the reverse strand, counting down.
TTATTTACACTTTACAATTGTAATTTGAATAAATTATTATATCAAATCATTTAAATATATTTATATTTAATAAATTATTTTTCAAAATTTAAAATTTCAAGAATTTTCAATGTTTTACTTGTAATTTATAAAAAAAATGATGCTAAAAAAATAAAAGAATTCTTAAAATTTAAAATATAGAATTCTTATATAAAAGAATTTAATATTTATTAAATTATAATATATTTATATAAGAATTATTATTTTTAATAATATATAATATATATTTCTTAATTTATAGTAAAATATTATATATTTTATTTTATTGTATTTTATTTTCTAATTGAATCTATATTTTAATTAATTTTAACTATATTATAATAATTTTGAATTATATCATACTGTAAGTCTTAATATTTATAGATTACAAATTAAAAAATTAAAATAATGAATATTTATTAAGATATTAATATTTAAAGTTAATTGGAATTGATTTACAAAGGTGAGTGTTAGATGGAAATGAGTATTAGATAGTTAATTACATTAATTAACACTTAACCTGTTGTAAGAAATCCCGCTCCTCGCGGATTCTTTACCTCTATTCCTATCTCTCATGTAATCAATAGGGCTAGCGGCCCTTGGCTACACACAACTATATAGACTGAAGTTCACAAATACTATTCATAACTCAGCTTAAATGCTATTATATATTTAATCTCTATATTTTATCTTTCTATCATGAATACTTCTAGTAGTTAACAGTATATAACACATCAAGCTGTAAACACCTGAATAATCATCTGTGAGTACTTATTCTTACATTTCAAGCTCAGTTAGTCAGCAACTATTTATTATGACTGAAAGAACTAGAAACTTGCATGCTTTAATCTCTGCAAACTCTACTGCAGACACTCAGAAGCAGTCATCTGAATCATGAATAATTCTTATAAAAGAAGTCTCAGAGAACTTATCAATTACTTATGAAATATCATTCTCTGTATCTATGACAGAGAAACTCTCTTAACTCATGAATAAATCAATCTCAGTGAAGAACATTCTTAAGCATCTTCTATAAGATTAAGTTATTTTTCTATAAGAAATGCTTACTGTCTGCAAACATTCTTGAACTGAGTCTCTAGACATGATCTTTAGAGATACTTACAAACTGAAAAGAAACTTTCTTAAGTTACAATCACTTAAGATCACTTATCAAATCACAATCTATAAAAGCTTTTGCAAGTTTGTATTTGAAATTGACTCACAAGCCTGACTATGTGATATGAAAGATGAAGAAGCTGTTATCTATATAATGACAGATCTCTAATACACTGAAGTCAAGAACTGGCTGAATTATCTAGAGAATGATCATGAGAGATTTTACTGATCTGTTCTCAAGATCAATCTAGAGAATAAGTTGAGAAACTTTATAAGTTAGATAGAGAACACCTGAGCTGTGATCATCAATATTAGAAAAAGAGATGAGAAATCTGATGAAGACTACTCACAGTACTTCATGAAATTATAATATGAATTAAGATCTGTGAAAACAGGGCCCTGAAATAAGACCTGAATAATGATATTTATAAAGAGACTGAATAAAGATATGCAGAATAAGCTTATTAAGTAAGACTCTAAGTTCTTGATTCTGAAGAAACTGATGACTCTTATTCACTGCTTACAGATCACTGTAAGAGTCATAGACTTACAGAGAGCAGATTATCAATCAGCTCTGTAAGAGCTAGAACAACAGAGAATAGATTTATCAGAAAAAGATAATAAGACACAGAGAGATTTATATCTGACTGCTGAGTAGAGAGAGAGAGCTTCATAAGCTTCTGTAAATAGAGTGTATAATAGAGAGATTAAGAAAAAGAGACTCTACTTCATCTATTTTAAATCAGAACATCTCTGTGCAAACTGTCTGAATAAATTAAAATAGAAATTTGAGAAGTTGCAGACAGAGTCAGCAACAGTCTTCTTAAGAATCTTGAAGCTAATACCTGAATCTGTTACTTCTTCAATGAAAATACTTACTTACAGAGAGAGACTGCACTGCAGTACTGCTATCTCACAAGTATGAGAAGTATTAATGAACTCAGAATCTCAGGTCACTGTAGTGTCTCTAAAGCTCACAGAGTAAATAAGCTGAAAGATAAAAACTGAGAATCTGCTCTTATAATAAGCAGAGTGTGAGAACTCAGATCTGAGAGCTGAGAGACTTACAAGAGTCATCTTTGAATTACAAGATCTCTCTGAAATCTGAAGAAGATTTGCAGAAACTGTGATTATCACAGATATCACAGATAACATATACTTGAGACTTGCATGACTTCAAAGATACAATCTGTACATAGCTGTTCATAAGTCAGGTTTATACTTCTGATCAGTGTTGACAGATTTACTTATAAAGATAGAATCAGTTGATGCTGCAGAGTTGATTAGAGAAGACAAGCTCATCTATATAATAACTTTATAAGTGTCTGAGAATCTTGCAGTTATGAAAACTGAGCTTCAGATATCAGAGAAATACTGAGATCTTACAGAGATGTTCAGCTCAGTAAAGACAGCTGAGCTTCTCTCTTATCATAAGAAGAATCTGATAATAGATTTAATAGAAGAGTAGAAACTCTGCTGAGAATTAATCTATAAGCTCTCTCATTGTGAGACAGAGGTCTTACAGGCCTATGTGAAGAAGAATCTGAAGAATAACTTTATTCAATCTTCACAGATCTCTGTAGAAGTCTCTGTGATATTTGTAAAGAAGAAGAATAAAGATCTCAGATTATATGTAGACTACTGTAACCTGAACTTCAAGATAATAAAGAGTCACTATTCTCTGTCTCTGATTGAGAATGTAATTAATCATCTTACAGAAGCTGTCATATTTATACAACTGAATATAATCAATATATATACACAGCTGCAAATATAATCTGAGAATCAATGAAAAACTGTCTTTAAAACTGCACTGAGATTGTTTAAATATCTAGTAATATCTTTTGATCTGACTAATATCTCTATAGCATTTCAGTCTTTCATTAATAAAACACTTTATGTATATCTGAATATCTTTATAATAATATATCTGAATGATGTGATGATGTACTCTGTAAAGAAGAAAGAACACACTGAGCATGTGTGAAGTGTGTTAAAAGTCTTAGATAAGACAGAACTGTATATTAAGCTTACAAAGTATAACTTCAGTATCTATCAGATTAATTTCCTAGAATATGTAATCACTACAGATAATATTCAGATGAAATCTTCACAGATTGAAATTATTCTATCATGATCAGAGTTAACTAGTATTCATGAGATTCAGATGTTTCTAAGCTTTGTGAATTTCTATAGATAATTTATCTTTGTATTCACAAGAATCTTCTTGACTTTTACAGATATACTAAAGAATGAAAATAAGAAGAAGTCATTCTATGAACAGAGAATGAAAAGATTATTAAGAAGAAAGAACTGTAAAGACTTTCTTATCTCAGAAGCTTATGAGATCTTTATAAGATTAAAACAGATATTTATAGATACAGTGATACTATTTCACTTTAATTTCTTACTCTTAATCAGATTAGAGATAGATGTTTTCTTCTTTATAATTTCAGAAATAGTCTTATAACTACAGTTAAATAAGAACTGAGTTTCAGTGATCTTTTTCTTATAAAAGATATAACTTACAGAGATTAACTATGACATTTATAATCAGAAGCTTCTTATAATAGTGAAATTCTTCTGTAACTGATATTACTACTTTGAAAGTCTTATAACAGTGATTACTGTCAGAACTGATTATGATAGCTTATAATAGTTTACTTCAATTAAGAAACTCTCACAGTAGCAGATTCACTGAGCTCAGAGACTGAGTGAATTCTGATTCAAGATAAAATATATTAAGAGAACTAAGAACTTAGTGAATGAATTCTCTCACAGATCAGACTATGTTAAGAAGATCAGAATGACAGATATAGAGAGACTAGAGAAGATAGAAAAGCTTCACAGAATACTTGAACTGAGTGTTATAAAGAGATTAACTGAAGAGTCTCTCAATTCTCTATAAGAGAAGAGAGAAAAGAGAGAAAAGAAGCCTGCATAATTACTCTCTATAACACTGAGAGTCAACACTCTGAGAATCTCTCTGAGAATTCTTGAAGAGAGTATCTATAATCTGAAGAGTTTACAGACTTTGAGAAGTGCTGTGAAAGATCTGATATAAGAGAAAACAGAGTATAAGTCTTTATAAGATCTTCTATTCAGATTGTCTGAACTGCAACTGAAGAATGAATATACTCAGTATATTTGAAAACTACTTATAACAGAGATTAATCCTGCAGAAATAAAGAATTGAAGAGACTTAAATAATCTCTTATAAAGAGAGAGCTGAATTTATGTATCTATAAATGAGTTTCTATGTATAGAATGTATTAAAAGGTATTATAACTCTTCTCTAGTGAGTTATTTTACAGATACTAGAACTTATAAGTGACTTATAAGAAAATACTTCTGATCAAAGATGTAAGAACTTGTGAAGAAGATAGTGAATTCTTATACTATTTATCAGAATTCATGAGTAGTACAGTTCAGATTATATAAAGAACTTATTTCTCTACTCATCTCATGAAAACCTTGAGAATAGCTAGAAATGAATGCTCTTGTAAGTCTCTCTGAAAGCAAGAACATATATAATACCTGCTTTAACAGTGTACTGATAATAGTGAATTGCTTTACTAAGATGACACACTTTATACTCATCTGTAAGAACTTGAAGTCAAAGAATTTAACTTATATCTTCATCTATAATGTGATTCAGTTGTATGAGTTATCTGTGAATATTATCTCAGACAGAGAATCAATCTTCATAGAAGAGTTCTGATCTAATCTGATAACTATACTGAAGATTTTACAAGATCTAAGCATGACTTTTTATCAACAGATAGATGATCAGATAGAATATCTAATAAGTATATTAAAACAGTATCTACAGTGCTTTGTCAATTATAATCAGAATAACTGAGTATATTAATTAATACTCACAGAGTTTATATACAATAACTCAAAGTATGTCAGTATAGATAAAACTCTCTTTAAGATACTTACTGAGACTCATCTGTGAATAATCTTGATGAACTTACAAGAGTACACTATAGAGTGTGATGATGCTCATGAACAGGCTGAAAGAATTCAGAAGATTCAGAAGAAAGCCTGTGAATTCTTGAGAAAGACTTAAGAGTATCAGAAGAGATACTATGACTTTAAGTATATTATAAAGAGTTTCAAGAAAGATAATAGAGTCTGACTAAGTTTAGAAAACATCATTATATAAAGATCTAGTAAGAAGCTGAATCTCTTACAGACAGAGTCTTATAAGATTATGAAGAAAGTGAACTCACAGTTCTATAGATTAAAACTATCATCTGAGTTACAGATATATAATGTTTTTTATATCTCTTTACTCTATAAATATAAGAAATTCTTAGAAGAGAATTCTATGACTCATCACTCTGTCTATGAAGTACTAGAGAATGAAAGAGAATATCAGATCAAAGAAATTATTAACTCAGAGAAGTGAGATTACAAGCTCTGATTCAAGGTTCAGTGATAAAAATATTCTGATAAGATGAATAAGTTCACTTAAGAATTATCTGAATAGATAAGATATCTGCAGAAGCTGAGATATGACTTTCATACTATGAATTCTGACAAGTCAGAATAATGTGATCTTCACTAAGAATCTGACTATAACAAAGATATTAATACTGTTATTTATAAGTTCTAGTCTATAAGATGATGAGTTTCTACTGAGATGAACAGTTTACAGTGTATATAAGAAAAGAAGAAATCATACTCTTATTCAAGCTAAAAAATAAGAAAATAAAAACAGAGCTGCAAACACAATTTAGAGATTAATAAAGAAAAAATAAAGAAAATTCAAATCTATATTCTTAACATCTGTGACACTTAATCTCTTCACAACTATCAATTTTTCTTTTTAAAGAAGCAGAGAGTATCATATCTGTGATACAGATAATTATTACATTTGATGTGAAGATTGCTAGAAATGCACAGACTTCAGAAAAGCTGAACATCAGAGTATATATAGTTGTAACAGAGTCTTGAGAGCTGATCATCTGTGTATGTGATCAGATACTTCTTATGAAGCTATATTCACTCTCTCAGTTGTACTGAAGTATTCAGCTTAGAAACAATTAAGATACAGAGAGAGAGCTTATCTGTTCAGACTAATTCTCATTACAAATTCATAATATTCACATTGTCTTGATTATCTGAATTTCACAGGTACCTGGAAATTCATCTCTCATTGACAATAGAATTGCAGAAATGCGCTGCAGCATGAGGATCATTGATGAGAAACCTAGGCATATTCACATATGCCTGGTCAGAGATTGTGCAGGCAGAGAAGAAGTGATTGTAGGCCTGTGAGACTGCAGAAGACACTGATAATACTGAGAGCTTTACAAGAACTATTAGCTAGAGTCTGTAAGAAATTACTTATAAGAAGACTTACAGCAAAGAAGAGAACTGCACTGCTTAAAGTCAGAGACTGGTCTGAGAGAAACATGAGATTGACTGCTGGCCTGAAGATCAGATATGATGATAAGACTGAAGAGAATAAAGATACAGTTACAGACAGCAGTATTCCTACTTCATCAGCTGATAAAAAGTGATCAGAGAAGTTATAAGAATACTTATGAGAAGCTCAGCAGCAGCCAGACATTATTTATAAAGATATTAGAATTGAAAAAATTTTTTATTCTTGAGAAGTTCTTGAATTAATACACAGATATTATCAGAAACACTCTCTCTCTATTATCTAAGTGAAAATACTTCACAGATGAATGAGAATACTCACAGTTTATAAGAATAAAAGCTGTTATAGAAAAAGAAAAAAGAAGATGAGATTCTGCAGACAGATCTGAGATATTTATACTACTTTAGAGAGATTTACTTACACTGTGAGTGATTCTGTGAAATAGTCAGATCACTCTAGTAAATAAGAGTGATTATGAATTACAGGCCTGAATCTTTCTATATAACTATAAAGAGTAATTGCAGACTGCAGATATCTTGATTCTACAATTCTACAGAGTTAATGAAAGAATGAAAAATTCCTCACAATTCTACAGTGTTAAAGAATAATAATTTATAAGAATGAGTGAAAGATTAACTCACAAATGCATCTCTTTGATAGAGATAATCTCACAGAGAGTGATTTATCTGTGAGATAAATCTGTGTAATAGTTACATAAGAATCTTATAAAAATGATTGAGAGTTAACTGAAATTCTTCTGTATAAAAGATGTAAGATGAATCTATATAATAGTTAGAGAAGAATCTGTAGACTATAAAGAATCTCATAGAATAAGAAACTGAGTGACAGACTCTTTTCTCTTTATAGTAACAAGGGATTTTTTCTCACTGAGGTTTTTTATAAATATGAAGAGTTTTTAGTGAGTATCACTGCAGTGCTGAGCTGATTCTATGAAGTCACTCAGTGAAAGACTTCACAGATAAAGCCTTAGAGAGAGAAGAGTATATAAGAAATCTCACTTCTCACAGATTCTTTATCTCTATTTCTATCTCTTATATAATTAATAGAGCTAGCAGCCCTTGATTATACACAACTATATAGACTGGAGTTTGTGAATACTATTCATAACTCAGCTTGAATGCTATTATACATTTAATCTCTACATTTTATCTTTCTACTATGAATACTTCTAGTAGTTAATAGTACATAACATGCCAAGCTGCAAACACCTGAATAATCGCCTGCGAGCACTTATTCTTACACCTGTATTTAACATCATGCAAGAACTCATCATAAGCTCCGCTTGTATATGAGTATAATGAAAGAATAATAATAATAATAATAATTATCTGTGATATCACTGAGTAATGAAGAATTATATTCACAATAAGTATAGAAAGAAGATACTTTTAAGATTGCATTCTTTGCATTGTTATACATGAATTTGACTGTTAGAAGATGCTTAAGTCAATCATTCTGATAATATAAATAGAATACTTGAAGATGCTATTCTAATATCTGATTTCAATATTCAGTCTGATTATCTGTCTACAGATAAAATACAGTGCTGAGAAGATGTCTTATTATATGATAATGTAAGAGGCCTACGCCGAATAGATTGGTATAATATTTATACATCTTATATAACAAAGAGAAAAACATTAGAGAAGAAAAAGAAAGAGAAAGTGCAGAAATCAGTGATTGAAGTGAATATTTATACATGTATATAGTGATGTACATAGTGAGGCTTCAGAGTGGAAGAATCTATACATGTTCATAACAGCTGAGAATTAGTGATTGAGAATGACTGAGAATCAGAGTGATGGCTGAGAATCGGTGATTGAGAATGACTGAGAATCAGAGTGTACGCATTCGAGAATAAAGTGGTTGAAATCATTGAAATCTGTGGAGTGTAACGGAATAGTCTATATGATTGATCAGGCGCAGCCCGCTACATTAGCCCCTCTCTTTCAGAAGCAGTTCTCATTGATCAAGGGCTGCTGTTGTGGTTCGGAAGAACGTACGACCGTCGGATAATAACGCGGCCGCTTTCAAACTTGCTTACAAATGTAAAGGGCTCATAGCGGCCATCAATTAATTTAGTGTAAAGTATATAAGAAGCCAGTGTACATCTCTACTTGTACACTGGCTCAAGCAATCTTTGAATCACATCTGATAGCATGTCTAAAAACTGGTGAGAAGCACAGGCTTCTTCAGAATGTGATAATTTCATCTACAAAGTGATTTATAGTTATCATGCCAGTGTGGTTCTAAAATGTCTTAAAAGATAGTGTATGAAGAAGTGATGAGTAGAAGAGCATCTGATTGATACTGCTCTGCTTATTGAAGAAAAACTTCACACTCAGATGAATATCACATATGCGAATGAATAAGATGTGAGAAAAGAGATAAGAGTGATAAATCAGATTCAAAGAAAATCACTCTCTACTCAGAAGAATAAAAGAGAGATGATTATTACTAGAGTTATATAATGATAATAGAAATTATATAATAATATAATAATATAATAATATAATAATAGACATTGTATAATCAATGAGAAACTACTGAAATAAATATCTCTTCTAGTTAATATGAATAACACTCTTCTCTGCTATCTGAATCAGAAAATATACAGAACCTCTCAGAGAGTTTACTTAAAGCAGTAAAAAAAGCAGCTGAGACTGCTGAACTGAAATTGAAGCTCTGTATATATATGAGAATTCTAAATAAAATCAAGACCTTGTGTACACAGTGACAGACTGAGATAGAAGTTAAATAACAATTAATATTCACTGCAGATCAAGCATTCACTATGAAGAGCTTCACTGATATAATTACTATTATCAATAAGAATAGAGAAAACCAGGTCTTAGACCTGCAGCAGAAGATTGATCATTTATACAGATAGATAACTATACTGAATCTGAAGATTTTATCATGATTATTCATAATCTCTTTAGAAGTATACACATTATCTGAGATCACTGCACAGAATGAGAATCTGAGTATGAAATATATTAAGTCAGAAGATCTGTCAGAGCTATTAAGCTTTAATAATAACTGAAAAAATAATGCTGCAATCAGCTGACTAAGTCAGATATAATCATATTATCAGATTAAATATAAACTTACAGACAGACAGCTAATAGAATTTTAACAAGTCTTAAAATCTACTGTGTTTTCATATGAAAAAGTGAAGTCATTATGAATAACTGATATAAAGATGAATCTCATAGACTCAGAGTGATATTCATTTCTATGAATATGAAATAAGTTTTTCAAATGAATCTTACACACTTTGAGAAAGTGATATATAGATAAGTATTATAATACTTCACTGAG
>NW_003101635.1:73798-123618 GCF_000003855.2 Blastomyces gilchristii SLH14081 | reverse complement strand
GAATAAGATATAAATGAGAATAATAAAGTGAATACTCATCTCAATATCTTGAGACCTGAAATATTAATGTATAAAGAGCACTTGAGTAAGAATTGAGAGATGACTGTAAAAGTATTAGTGAATACAGAAGCTTCTACATAATATATTAATAATTATAAAATTTGAAGAATGAAAGAGATCTATTTAGTGAAGAATTCCTGATATATAAGATTATCTGATAATTAATATTTAATATTATCTGTAAGAGTAAGAGTTTTCTTACACTTCAGAGAATGATCTTGCTATATTTAGATGTGAGAGCTGCAGAATGTCAAATATGACCTTATTCTCACACTTAATTGATTTCAAAGGTTCAATTCACAGATTTAATGATATACATATTATATGCAGTTGACTGATAAGAAGAAAACAGTTCATATAATTCTATTAACTGATATGAGAAGAATATTTCATGTCTCTGATATAGAAGAGTTAAATCTGCTTATACATTAATAAGTAAAGAGAATGATTTATAAGATCTTATCTGAAAGTATTCTGTATATCATACAGAATCTGAAAGTGAAGAAAATCAAGATAAAGAATATAGAGAAGAATAAGTGTATGAAGAAGCTTCTGAAGAAGTATAAGAAGATCTTCTAAACAGATCTTTCACTGAAATTGTCACTGAAACAAGGATTTGTATATGAGATTGATACAGAGAATATGAAATCAGTCAATCAAAATATATACTCTCTGTTGCAAATGTATCTTGAAGAATAGAAGTATCAGATCACAGACCTTCTGAAACATGATCTCATATAATTCTCATCAAGTGTGTAAGGCTTTCCAGTTCTATTCATACAAAAGATGAGTGAAGAGTGATGAATATATATCAATTATCAAACACTTAATAAGTTTATAATCAAGAATAAATATTCACTGTCACAGATTCAACAACAGTTGAATACAGTTGAAAATATCTGATATCTATTAAAGATTGATCTTCTCTCAGAATACTGATAAATCTGTGTAGATAAACTGTCAGTACTGTGAACAGCATTTAATATATAATAAGAGAAGTTTGAATTTCTGATAATATCATTCAGTCTGATAAATATGTCTGTTATCTTCAAATGATGATGAATACAATTCTTCATAAATAGAATAAAATCTCATATCTCATATATCTCAATAATATTCTAGTCTTTTCAAACTTATATAATAAATATCTGAAGCATCTTAATGAAGTGTTTATAACTCTGACAGAGTATAATCTCTACATCAAATTAACAAAGTATATGTTTGAAATGAAAGAGTTAAAGTTTGTAGAATATATAGTAAGTGATAACTGTATAAATCTCATTCTGAAGAAATTAAATATTATAGTGAATTGACTGTGATCAAGAAATGTATATTATATATAAAAGTTTCTTGAATTGATCTCATATTACTGCAGATTTATCAAGGATTTTATATAAATATCTGCATCACTCTCAGATCTCTTAAGAGAAACAGATACAAATCTGTGAAAGACAAAGTTTTATTCAATTATCTGAAATACTATGTGTGAGAAGGCTTTTCTCACACTGAGAGAATATATAATAACATTCTCAGTGCTTACTCAATCAGATTGTAATAAATCTTTCTATATTGAAATGAATGCATCTGAATAAGCTATCAGAGATACTCTTCTATAGATGAGTAAGAACAGCAAGCTACATCTGATGATATACAATAATAGAAAACTATCAGACACTGAGCTCAATTACTCAGTGCATGAAAAGAAATTACTAGTGATTAAGCACACACTGATGTTGTAAGATAGATATATTAATTACAGATATATAATAATAATGATTATGAATTATGAAAGTCTTGTCTATCTATAATTAATAATAAAACCTTTCAAATGCTTAGCATATTGAATCTCAGAGTTGTAAGTGTATAATCTACATACTAATTACTGAAATAGATCAGATGCTGTGATACCTGATACAATCAGTTACAGATCTGATTTTATAAGTGAGAATTCTGTGAATCAGATATAAGAAAAGTTTGTGTTAAATATGCTGAGAAGATGTAAGAAATCAGAATGAGTAAATATAATAATCTCTCACTTAAAGAATGATAAGATATTGAATGATAAGCATCTTGTAAAAGTGATAGAAGAGATGCTTCTGAACTTTAAGCTGAGAAAATTGAAAAATAATATTGTACTTTATCATGATCTAGAATATATAGAAGCTCTCTATCTGAAACATTCATTTAAATATAACTTGATGACTCACATGCACAAGGAATTCAGTTACTTAGAAAGCTCTAAACTTATAAGTATACTCAAATCAAGAGTATACTAGTCAAGCATGACTGAGAACATTCAGATATATACTCATGAGTGTCTGAATTATCAGATTGTGAAAGAATCTAAGAAAGGATTAGAATATGAGAAAGTATAACATCAGATATAATATATGATACAACTGTTTAAACAATGAGAAGTGAATTTCATAGATATATTACTGTAAACACTAAATGAAAATTATTAAATAATCACTACTATTAACTACACTACTGACTGATCAGTTGTGAAAGCAGTTTCAGAGATGATAGAGAAGATAGTGACAAAGTTTCTATATAATAAGATCTATATCAACTGTGAAATGCTGTGTGAGATTCTAACTGATAATAATGTGAATCTCATAGAAGAAGTAGTGAGGTATTTTATAAGTCAGTTACAGACAAGACATCATAGAACAACATCATATCATTCATGAATGAATAGAAAGATGAAACACTTGAATGAAATTCTGAGTAACATGCTGATGAAATATCTAGTAAGTAAGTCTATGAGATTATGAGATGAATATCTCAGTCAGGTACTATTAGTCACATGAATTCAGCAGCATGCAGTCTTCAAGTATTTATCATTCTATCTATTGTATGAATTGCATCCGCATATTCTGAAGAATGCTTCAGAAAAGATGAGAGAGAGAACAGTGATTGCAGACACAGTAGAAACAACAGTTGCAGATGCAACAGTTGCAGACACAGAATCAAGATTGAAAGAGATCAGTCACACACACACAAAAGCTAATGAGTTACTTCTGAACTAAGTAATTCAATTGAAAAGAATACAAGACTCATTAGTTAAGAAATTGAGTCTTAAGATCAGAATATGAGTTCTTATATATAATAAGAGTTCTGAGAAGTTTCAATCTAGATGATTTGAGTCATATAAAATACTCAAATCACATTCTCTGAGAATATATATATTGAAAGAATCAGAGAGACAGATCTTATACAACTTAATAAATAATTTATATCTTATAAAAGCAAAGATACAAGATCTGAGTGAATTATAATTATCTACAGCACTATCATCAGCATTGAAAAAGAAGAGACTTATAATTGAAAAGTCTTATAAAGTATGAGAAATCATAGATACTTATGAACTAGATGATCTCACTTATTCTGATCTTTTCACAATTATAAGAAAAGAATGAAAAGAAATGAAGAAATCAGATAAATATCATACTTTAATAAGTGATAAGACTGTAGCTGATCATATGATAATACACTGCAGATAGTAAGTGCAACACAGTAAAGAGCAGTCTCAGAGTGACAGACTTGTATATAAGTCAGATTGCAGAAGAAAAAGGAATTCAGAGTTGAATTCAACTGTTTATATCAGTTCAATTACAGAGATAACAGAGGATGAAGCATCTGAAATATCTGTGAATATATAAGATTAAGTCATCTTGATTCCTGAGAATACTCAGAGATTAGATGAGATTAGTTTCAATGAGCTGTTCACTGTAGTAATCTGAGTGAGTGAAGAGAGACAGTATAATGTGTGAGACAGAATCATAAGATAAAAGCTGCTGAACCTAGTTACTGAACACTGTATTATATAGAGATTATATAAGAGTAGTGACTAGCAGATAAAGAAAAAGTATAAGAAAGAAAAGAGATAATGAATTAATTATTAACTGTAAGAGTCAGCTGTAAAAAGACAAATTTTATCACACACATCTCACTCATTTTCATATATCACATGTTTAATCTATTTCCAACATCACATCATCTGAAAAACATTAAAAATAAAGAAAATCTCAAAACTTGAGATCTGAAAGAGATTCAAGAGTCATAAGTCACTCTTGTAATAATACTGTACATGTCTCTGATTTCTCTACTACTCTATATATGACATTAATATCATTTATTGCAAGATTGACTGAAATGTCAATATAGAAATGTGTATGTATATGTGTAGAAAAATTGAAGAAGAGCATGAGATTCACAGAATCAGAAGTCAGAACAGAGAGAACAGAGATGAAAGAAACAGAAGAAGAAGAAGATACAGAACTGAATGAATGACAGTAGAAGTCACTCAGAACTGAATACTTATAACTCAGTATATGCACAATCTTCTCTGCAGAAGAGAAAGAGAAAGCACTGAAAGAAGCTTAAGAGCAGAAGAGAATAGTCTCAGTGATGTGATTATCTTTGATTAAAATGACCTCTGGCACCAGAGTAACTAAGAACTATTATTAGTGTATAAAATCATAAAAGCAGAGATAATAATTACTGAATAAATATCTACTGATCTTAGAATTGTACATGCAATTACAACACACACAAGGCTTCTCAGAAACAGAAAGAGAGATATAGAGAAATGTAGAAAGCAGAATACAGTGTGTAAACAGCTCATTCTCATGACAATATCTCAGACAAGATATATAAGTCTCACACTCATGAGTGTAAAAAAGTATGACATTTATATTCTTATTTCTTAAAACACAGATATTCTTTATCTGCATTACAAAGTCAGATAATAAATATCAGAGAATAGACTGATACAGATCTATCATTTTAAAGGAATTTATCAGAGTGAATATATCTGTAATGTTAAACTTTATAATTATAAAAAGTCTCTTGATATCTGTGAATATTATGACTTTATATATAATAAAACTTATAATGATTTCTTCTAAGAACAGATAAATCAGTGTCAGAAAGAAAAAGATGAAAAAGAAAAAGAGTTATAATCTCAACACTGTTGAGAGAGAGAGTGATTCTCTAATATAAATGAATAATTGTCTTATCATGAATATTTAAAATGAATATAATAATCAGTGTTTAAGATCAAGCTTCAGATAGTCATGTTATACACTGTCTTTATATAATAAATTATTCTAGAGATCAGTAAGAAGAGCAGAAGTGTACATGCCAAGAAACATGATTCACTGAGTCTATGCAACATCTTCTTGAAATGAGAAGAGCTAGAAATGAAGGCAGCAGTAAGAGCCGGAGTAGCAGAAGTAGAAATCACAGAAACAGAGATAGCAGGAGTGAGAGAACCAGACACAGAAACAAGTGTAGAAGATTGAAGAGAAGTAGCAGAGAAAGAAACAGAGAAGAAAGCAGCAGAGAAAGAAGCAGCAGAAGAAGCAGAGAGAGACATAGAAGACTCAGTTATATATAACATAGATAATTTCTTCATTATCACATTCTTCAAGTTCTTAACTAATAATTCAATATTGAGGTATTCACTATTATCTACAGACACAGATCTGTCAATATGTGAAGATTCTATATGAATCAAAACAAATCAGCATCTGTATTAATATAAAACACAATCAGATATCTGCTGAGAAAAGAAGATTGAGAATATATAAGAAGATAAAGAAGATATATCATTTATAATAGTATATTCTAGTAATTATTAGAAGATAAACAAGTTCTGATCATATTTCATAACACATTACACTTACTGCTAACAAACTGCCTGATATGAGTACTACAATAACACTTGTTATAAGAATGAGAAGTCATCATCAGAAACATGTATAATGTAATAGATAAATGAATAAAAGATGTTGAACAGAAGAAGAAGCAGAAATCTTAAAGAAGATAATAACATTTAATGATGATGATAATGAAGAAGATGATTGAAGAATGAGCAAAGTTAGTGAATAAGAGATGTAATATAGTGAAAGTTTCTTTGTGAGAGTATACACAGAATACTAGCTGAATCAGAAATAGATCACACAATCATGAATACTAGTGATGTGCTAATCTGCATGAAGCTAGAACAGAAATTATGATCACATGAGCATGACTGAATCTGATGGAGAAGAATGTGGTTTGAAAGAATGTATAACTGTCAGATAATAACATGGTCACTTCTGAACTTGCTTACAAATATAAAGGAGTCATAGCGGCCATCAATTAATTTAGTGTACAGTATATAAGAAGTCAGCATACACCTGTAATTATACACTGGCTCAAGCAACCTTTGAATCACACTGTTTCAGATAATGCGGAACTCAGAGTTCAGGTCAGTTGATTATAGCTGACTCATTTCATGAGATATTATCAGTCACAGCTGCAGGATCTCTTATCAAGAATATTCTAAATCTCTCACTCAAGCTTATTATCTTCTTCTATGATGCCTGGTGACTGTCAGTTAAAAGTTAGTTGAGAAGGAAATGAATCAGTGACAGCACAGTGAAGCAAGCTTGTATGAAAAACATTATGAATCTCTGATGATATGTTAAGATGATAGTTATAACTATCTAGAACTTCTATCACTTTATACTTGTGACAGGCTGTGCCTGATCAATTATATAGACTATTTTGTTACACTCCACAGATTTCAATCACTTCATTCTTGAACGCGTACGCTCTGATTCTCGGCCATTCTTGATTGCCAATCCTCGGCCGCTACGAACACGTATATATTCTTCCGCCCCGAAGCTCCACCATGTACATCATCACATATATGTATAAATATTCATCTTGATCACTGATTCTTGCACTTTCTCTTTCTTTTCTTCTCTAACATTTTTATCTTTGTTATATAAGACCTATCAATATTATACTGATCTATTCAGTGTAGGCCTCTTACACTATAAAAATGTTCATTGTCTTCTCATTAGGAACAATTATTCATTGAGAGATATTCAAATATGTAATAATGTGTAAGAAAGAGAAAACACAGTTAAGCAGACACTGAGTTCTCAGATAGAAGCTTACTCATCAGTCACCCTGGCCCTGTAATAAAGATCTTATAAGAGAATATCAGTGAAAGATCTGAGAGTTCTGATACTCAGATATATGAGAATACAATTACATTTCTTCAGATTTCACAGATATTATACATCTGATAATTGATATAATCATATCTAATGATAATATGAAACCCTTGAATCTGAGTATAGATGTGATGTCACAGTGGCTCTGAGCAATGTTGAAATTACAACAGTAATAGATAGCAGACATGCATGCAACTCAATAACTCTAATACAAAGAGATTCAATAATTAATTCATGTGATTTCAACATCTACAGAACTAAATACAAAAGCACTGAAAGAATACTTGAATACTTCTGTATATTTCAATACTTCTGATCTCACTCTCTACTCATCATGAAGAATGAAAATACTCATAAAACTGAGTATAGATGAAGATGTTATCAGTTTATTAATCAATCAAGATTGATATATCAATGAATAATTGAAAGATTGTGTAAAATAGAAGTTCTATTCATGAATGAAAGCATGTGAATTAGTGTTGTGAATATCTGATAATATCATGAAATATCTTGATATTCTGTTTCAAGACACTGTCATGTAATAGAAAGTATTAGATTGATTATAGAGTATCTGACAGAGAAACACTTCTCTTACAACATTCATTTCTGACTTCAATATCAAGATTCTAGAAGCAGATGATCAATCTTGAGAGAATTGAATAAAGATTAGCATACTTAAGAAGATATTAACTTTCAAACTCTTATAGACTCTTATAAGCATAGATGAAGATCAGACTTATGAAGACTTCTGCACACAGCTCTGAACAATGAATGACTGTCTTATCAAGCTCAAGAATATATAGAACAGTGATAGAAGATATTATATCTCAGTGACTCATACACTCATGCTGAGAAATAACAATGATACAGATATTATGAATTGAGTAGACTTGAATATCTATATATAAGCAAGAGTCTCTGCTATCTGAACAGGCTTCTGAGTTCCTAGGATCACTTCTGTAGAAGTCACTGATTGATGTCAACATAAAGTGTGTATTAACTGTAATCAATCAGAACATATTACTTTCAACTGCTGATTAATCTATGTGTCTTCATACTTGAGAGAAAGATCAGCATCTTCTTATTTGAAGAATGAATCAGTGTCTGTCTGTGTCAATCATATTATATTAGAGAAAGATTTGAAAGATAACTATGAGAATGTCTCAGTGAAACAGAGAAAAGATTAACTTCTGTTCAAATTTATAAATAGAAGCTTGAAGAGATTGAATAACAATAATTTGAAGAGAAGATAACAATGAATACAATTCTTGTATCTACTGTGATTGATAATATGTATAATATGAAAGCTATAATAGATAGTGATCTATGTTACTATACAATGATAAAATCTTCAGTTGTAAGATATTATAATCTTCAGCATATCTCTTTATTAAAACCTCAACTTCTCACAGAATTTGATGATTCAAAAGACATTTGTACTCATTACATGATAAAGCTGATCATAGATGTGAGAGAACATCAACATGAAGATACCTATGTATATGAAGTTGATAATCTTGATTACAATCTTATGTTAGAACTTACCTGACTATCTAAATAAGATATCTTATTGAACACTTGAAACAGAAGCTTGATATTCTCTAACAATAATAGAATTCACAAAGATGACATTCACAAGACTATTGATCTGACACAGATCTCTATCAACATCTATGAAATACTCAGAAAAAGAAGTTGCTGAAAGAATTGCTGATAGCAGAATCATGTGTCAATCTATTCTGTCAGTCTGACTAATATTAAAAAGACTCTAGAAAAATTATTCTGTGTTATAATAACAGATTCTTATATAAAACTTTCTCAATAATATCATGAATATCTAGATGTCTTCTGATAAGATAATATTATTAACATACTCTTCTTATAAGATCTCAGAGTGAATCATAGTATCAAGTTAGAGAAAAAGAATGATAACAATCTTAAACTATTATAAGACTCTCTTTATAACATGTTCTGAGATAAACTTCTTCTTCTTCAAAAGACACTCAATGATCTGTTGAATAAAGCATTCATATACATTAGTAACTCTTTCATCACAGTCTCTATTCTCTTTGCAAAGAAATCAGGTGAAGAACTCTGATTCTGTGTGAACTACTGAGATCTGAACAGATTGACAAAGAAAGATTGATATTTCTTATCTCTCATCAATGAAACTCTAGCACAGATCAGATAAGCTTAATAGTGTATAAAACTAGATGTCATCACTGCATTTCATAAGATTTATATCACTGAAGAAGATGAATGACTTACAGCATTCTGAACATGTTATAATCTCTTTGAATGAATAGTCACACTCTTTGAACTGACTAATATTCTCAGTATATTTCAGAAGTATATTAACTAAGTGCTCTGAGATTTTCTTAATAAGTTTGTATCTGCTTATCTAGATGAAATTCTCATCTTCATCAATAAATTTAGAAAAGAATATCAAGAGTATGTGTGAAAGATATTATAATAGCTATAAGAAGCAGAACTACTGATAGATATTAATAAGTATGATTTTGAAGTCAAGAGTATCAAGTATCTGGGTTTTATTATAGAAGCTGGCAAGGAAATTTAAATGAATTCTGAGAAAGTCTCTGTCATTCTTGAATGAAAAGCTTCATATACTGTGAAAGATGTATGAAGCTTCATCAGATTTGCTAACTTCTATCAGTGATTTATATAAAACTTCTCAGATGTCATAAGATCACTTACAGATCTCACTAAGAAAGACTTAGTATTTCAATAATTAGTGAATGTCAAAGCTGTATTTATATAGATGAAGAAGATGTTTATTAATATCTCTCTACTGATAACATTTGATTCTGATTATAAGACAGTTGTTGAAGCTGATTTCTCTTACTATATAATAGAAGAAGTAATATTATAATATGATAATAAAGATGTTCTACAATCATATATCTTTATGTCTAAGAAACTGAGTCTCACTGAATGCAATTATGAGATCTATGATAAGAAACTTCTCATAATTATATACTGTTTAGAAGAATGAGACTCTGAACTCTGAAGTATCTTCAAATTTAAAATAGTCATGAATTATAAGAATCTCAAATACTTCACAACTATCTGTAAACTCATTAAATGACAGATGTAATAATCTGAGTTCTTAAGTTACTTTTATTTTACAATACACTACTGTTCTGATAGTCAGAACTCAATGATAGATGTTCTCTTATAATGAGAGTAAGATATGTCATCTGATATAACAGATACTCACTGAATGAATCAAGAGCATCAGCTCTTGAATCTGAAGATACTAGTTAATCAAGATGAAACAGTTCATGATACTATACATGCTTCTTCAGTTAGAACTGCTATTGATATCTTCACTTTCTCTACACTGAATAAACTGTGGTATACAGTAGCTCAGATGAATGAACTTCTTCAGACTCTCACTGAAGCAGTATATCAAGAAGCATCTTGATTTCTTCCAGAACTATATATAAGAACTGATATCTTAGAATGTTGAATCAATGATAATAACACTCTACAATTCTGTGAATAACACTGAGTCTCTCACTCTGAACTCTTACACACTCAGATAATGCAAGAGATGCATGATTTATATATAATCAATTATTCAGGTTATGAACAACTGTATAGAATGATCTTCTGAGAGTTCTACTGATCTGAGATATTAAACAGTATCAGATACTTTATCTGAAACTGTAATCACTGTTCTTCTGTTATCTTATAAAAGAATTATAGAAAAGATCTATTGAAATCACTTAATATTTCTGATAGAATCTGACAAGATATAGTAATTGACTTCACTATCAATCTATCTAAGAGTAAGAGTTGTAGAAACATTCTGATCATTATGAATTAACTGAGCAAAGATGTAATATTGAAATCTTGTAATAAGATGAATACTGAACAAGTCACTGAAGCTTTTCTACAGAGCTTATTCTATCAGATGCATGAATTGCTGAGATCTATAGTATCAGATCAGAGCTGTCAATTCATAAGTACTCTCTAAACAAGAATCTGTCAAGTTCTCAAGATTACACACTGTCTATCAACTGCCTATCACTCTGAGACTGATGATGTGTCAGAATGAATAATTCAGACTGTGAAGAATTATCTCTGTAAGTTCTGTAACTACTTATAAGATGATTGATATGATCTTCTTCTACACACAGAGATCACTATTAACAGTTGAGATGCTATTTCAACAGATATAAGCTCATTCTTTCTTACATATAGATATCACATGAAAGTGTTGAATCTTCTAGAGATCACACAGTTCACACCAGACTCTCACAGTTCAATTCAGATCACTGATAATATAGTAACAAAGCTCTGAGATATCTGTGATTGAGCAGAGGTCTTCATGACAACTATAAAACAAGATTAAGAGAATTAAATCAATGTTTACTGAGACCTCATTAAACAATATAAGATAGAAGATCTGATATGATTGAATCTTAAGAACATATGAATCACACATTCATCTTATACACTAGATTATCATCATGTCAAGTATAAAGTGATAGAAGTTCTAGGTAGTTATAACTATCATCTTGACACATCATCAGAGATTTATAATGTATTTTATACAAGCTTACTTCACTGTGCTGTCACTGATTCATTCTCTTCTCAACTGACTTCTGACTGACAGTCATCAGGCATCATAGAAGAAGGTAATGAGCTTGAGTGAGAGATTGAGAATATTCTCAATAAGAGACTCTGTGACTGTAACTGATAATATCTTGTGAAATAAGTCAGCTATAATCAACTGATCTGAACTCTGAGTTTCATGTTATCTGAAACAGCAGTTCTTGACTGATGAGAACTGCTTCTGAAAGAGAGGACTAATGTAGCAGGCTGTGCCTGATCAATCATATAGACTATTTTATTACACTTCACAGATTTCAATCACTTCATTCTCAAATACATATGCTCTGATTCTCAGCCATTCTTGATCACTGATCCTCAGCCGCTACGAACACGCGTATATTCTTCCACCTCAAAGCTCCACTGTGTACACCATCACATACGCGAATAAATATTCATCTTGATCATCAATTCTTGCACTTTCTCTTTCTTTCCTTCTCTAATGTTTTTATCTTTGTTATATAAGACCTATCAATATTATACCGATCTATTCGGCGTAGGCCTCTTACAATACTTGATATGATGATAATTCAGTGTATAAGATGAACATGTGATTTATATATTCTTAAGATTCAATCACATCAAGTCTTCTATCTTATATTGTTCAGTGAAATCTCAGTGAACATTGATTTAATTCTCTTAATCTTATTTTACAGTTATCATGAAGATCTCTGCTCAGTTGTGAGCATCTTAAAACTTTATTACTATATTGTCAGTGATCTGAATCAAACTGCAGAGGTTCAGTGTGAACTGTGTAGTTTCTAGAAGATTCAACTTCTTTATATAATAACTATATATAAGAAAGAACAGGCTTATGTCTGTTGAAATAACATCTTATTCATTGATAGTAATCTCTATATGTAGAAACAGATCATGTCAATCATCTTATAAGTAATTACAGAACTTATGAAGATAATTCTTTATAATCTGAATTATTCATTCTGATGCATTATCAGTCTCAGAGTAATAGACAATTGACAGACAGCATGTAATCTTGAGAACTTGACAGATTCTTGTTCAGAGAGTACTTATAAATTGACAGTCTTAATCTAATACAATAGATCTCAGTAACTTATATATTCAATAGAATGAACTCTATAAGAAGTCTTCAGTGACTTGTTTAATATTCATCTTATTACAAGATTTCAATATTACATCTTTACTTAGTCAGTCAATGATGATCAGAATATTCTTATAATTCTCACTCTTAGATAGATTAACAGCAAAGTTAATTACTACATCTTATCAGATTCTATCAGAGATATTAAGTGATTTTAGTAGATCTTTTCTACAGTTTTTTCATAAGATAATGAAAGAACAGTAGTTACAGTTTTAAATAAAGTATCTGATACTGTTTAATATTTCAGATCAGTAGAACTCTCAAGAGATTATTCTATATAGTTATTCATAGCCTGAATAATCAGTTATATATGAATTATGTATCTCTTGCATTATTCAGATGTGTAAGAGTTTGAAGTGAGAGACTCAGTGTTATTCACAGAATCATAGAGTATTATTATTATTAATTGAATATTCTGAGATATTAGTTCTTATATATAGTTCTGAGGAAAGTCAAGATGCTTCTTGATATACTACTTCAGTGAGTACTTGAAGAAGTTTATCAGTTTGAGCTGTTATATATCACAATTTATTCAGTGTAGATCTGAAGAATGTTCTGATCAGTAAAGTATATATAGTATCATAAGTGATCTCATTATAATCAACTAATATCTTCAGATTCAAGAGTCAGTGTTCTCAATTCATTCAGTACATATCTGTTATATCAGACAGCATATCTTGTTCTCATTATAAGAGAGCATCTGTCATCAAGTTCTGACTGTCAGAGTGATAGTGTATTATAAAATGAAAGTAGCTTAGAAACTCAGATCATCATATCTGTCATTCAGTGAGTTTACAGATTATTATGAAGTATTTGAGATTCTTATAATCTGGAATTATCTCAAATTCAGAGATACTTCAGAGTTCAGAGTCTTATTCTTCTAGATAATGTATAATTATGAGAAGTTTCTTATCATAGATCTCATAATTGCATTCAACAGAACTCAGTTTCTTGAATATGAAGATGCATAATTATAGAACATCTTTATCATTATATTATAATATAGCTTCTTCTGTGATATAGTCAGAGAAATTAGCTTTGATAACTGTCTTATAATCAGAATCAAATATTATTAGTAGAGAGATATTAATGAATATCTTCTTCATCTGTGTAAATGCAGCTTCAGTATTCACTGATTATTGAAATACTAAGTTCTTTTTAATGAGCTCTGTAAGTGATCTCATAATATCTGAGAAGTTTCATATAAATTATTGATAAAAGTTAGTAAATTCAATGAAGCTTTATACATCTTTCACAGTGTATAAAGCTTCTTATTCAAGAATGACAGAGATCTTCTCAGAATTTATACAAATTCTCTTACCAGCTTCTATGATGAAATCTAAGTATTTAGTACTCTTACCTTTGAAATTACACTTATCAATATCAATTGATAGTTCTGCTTCTCATAGTCATTGTAATACTCTTTATACATGCTCTTGATATTTCTTTCTGAATTCATTAGTAAAGATGAGAATGTCATCTAGATAAGTAGATATAAATTTATTAAGACAGTCTTGAAGTGCTTAGTTAATATACTTCTAAAATGTACTAAGAGCATTGATCAGTTCAAAGAGTGTAACTACTCATTCAAAGAGATTATAATATGTTTGAAATACAGTAAGTCATTCATCTTCTTCAGTAATATGAATCTTATAAAACATAGTAATAATATCTAACTTTGTAAATCATTGAGCTCATCTGATACATACTAAGGTTTTATTGATAAGAGATAAGAAATAATGATCTTTCTTTGTCAATCTGTTCAGATCTTGATAGTTCACACAGAATCAGAGTTCTTCATCTAGTTTCTTTGTAAAAAGAATAGAAGTTACAGCAGAAGAGTTACTAATATTTATAAATTTCTTATTCAACAGATCATTTTGTGTCTTCTGAAGAAGAAGAAGTTTATCTTGAGACATATTATAGAGAGAGTCTTATGATGATTTAGAGTTCTTATCATTCTGCTTCTCTAACTTGATACTGTAATCTATTTTTAAATCTTGTAAGAGAAATAAATTTGTAATATTATCTTATCAGAACATATCTAGATATATATAATATTATTAAGAGAGTTTTGTATAAGAATCTGTTATTATAGTATAGAATAACTTCTCTAGAGTTTTCTTGATATTAATCAGACTGACAGAATACATTGATATATAATATTACTGTTAATAATTTTATCAGCAGTTTTAATAACTTCTTTTTTAAAGTATTTTATAAGTGTTGATAGAGATCTGTGTAAGATTTATAGTCTTGTAAATATTATGTTCATAAATTCTATTATTATTAGAGAATATCAAGCTTCTGTTTTAAGTATTCAATAAGATGTCTTGTTCAGATAGTCAGATAAGTTCTAATATAAGATTATAATTAAGATTATTAACTTCATATACATAGACATCTTCATGTTGATATTCTTCAATATCTATGTTTCATTTCACTATATAATAGATGCAAACATCTTTTGAATCATTAAATTCTGTAAGAAGTCAGGATTTTGATAAGACAATAAACTGAAGATTATAATGTCTTACAACTAAAGATTTTATTATTGTATCGTAACATAGACTGCTGTCTATCATAGCTTTCATATTATACATATTATCAATCACAGTAGATACAAGAATTGCATTTATTATTATTTTCTCTTTAAATCATTGTTATCTGATCTCTTCAAGCTTCTGTTTGTGAATTTGAACAGAATCTAATCTTTTCCCTGTTTCATTGAGACATTCTCATAGTTATCTTCTGAATCTTCCTTCACTGCAATGTGATTGACACAGACAGGCACTGATTCATTCTTTAAATGAGAAAACACTGATCTTTCTCTCAAGTGAGAAGATGTCAGTCTTTCTCTTAAGTGTGAAGATACATAGGTTAATCAGTAGTTGAAAGCAATGTATTCTGATCAGTTATAGTTGATATATACTTCACATTGATATTGATCAGTGACTTTCTCAGAAGTGATTTCAGGAACTCAGAAGCCTGTTTAAATGACAGAAACTCTTGCTTATGTATAGATATTTAAATCTATTCAGTTCATAATATCTGCATCATTGCTGTTACTTCTCTTCAGCACAGGTGTATAAGTGACTGAGATGTAACATCTTCTGTCACTATTCTGTATACTCTTGAGCTTGATAAGATAATTATTCAATATTCAGAGCTGTGTGTAGAAGTCTTCATAAGTTGAGTCTTCATTTACACTTATAAGAGTTTGTAAGAGTTTGAAAGTTAATATCTTCTTAAGTATACTAATCTTTATTCAATTCTCTCAAGATTAATCACCTGCTTTTAAGATTTTAATGTCAAAGTCAGGAATAAATATTGTAAGAGAAGTGTTTCTCTGTTAAGTGCTCTGTAATAAATTTAACACTTTCTGTTGCATGGCAGTGTCTCAGAACAGAATATCAAGATATTTGATAATACTATCAGATATTCATAACACTGATTCACATGCTTTTATTCATGAATGATACTTCTATTTCACATGATTCTTCAATCATTCATTAATATATCAATCTTGATTAATTAGTAAACTGATGATATCTTTATCTACACTCAGTTTTACAAGTATTTTCATTCTTCATGATGAGTAAAGAGTGAGATAAGAAGTGTTAAAATATGTAGAAGTATTTAAGCATTCTTTCAATGCTTTTGTATTTAATTCTGTAGATGTTGAAATTGTATAGATTCTTTATTAAGTTAATTATTAAATCTCTTTATATTGAAGTTATTAAGTTGTATATATGTCTGTTATCTATTACTGTTATAATTTCAATATTACTCAAAGTCACTGTGATATTACATCTATGCTTATGTTTGAGAGTTCTCTCATATTATTATTAGATATGTTATTTGTTGAATATATGATATCTATGAAATCTGAAAAAGTGTAATTATATGAATATCTTATATATCTAAGTGTCAGAACTCTCATGTCTTTCACTGACATTCTCTTGTAAGATCTTATTACAGAGTCAGAGTAACTGATGAGTAAGCGTCTATCTGAGAACTCAGTATTCATTTAACTGTTTCTCTTTTCTATGTGTTGTTACATGTTTAGATATCTCTCAATGAATAATTATTTCTAATAAGAAGATAATGTGTGAATAATTATTTCTAATAAGAAGATAATGAAAATTTTTCTAGTATAAGAGATCTACACTCAATAGATCAGTATAATATTTATAGATCTTATATAACAAAGAGAAAAATGTTAGAGAAGAAAAAGAAAGAGAAAGTGCAAGAATCAGTAATTGAAGTGAATATTTATATGTGTATGTGATGATGTACATGGTGAGGCTTTGAGGTGAAAGAATCTATACATGTTCATGACAGCCGAGAATCAGTGATTGAGAATAGCTGAGAATCAGAGTGGCGGCTGAGGATCAGTGATTTAGAATGGCTGAGAATCAGAGCATACATGTTCAAGAATGAAGTGATTGAAATCATTGAAATCTGTGAAGTGTAATGAAATAGTCTATCTAATTGATCAGGCGCAGCCTGTCACTGATAATAGTAAAAAGCTGATCAGTATTTACTGATGAAGACAAATTCTTAATCTGTTATTAACAATTTCAGAGCATCATAATTATAAATAATAATATATAGAAATAGATCAGTCAATTCAGAGTAGACTGACTGCTGAAATTATGAATTTTATATTTGATTTCATTTGATCTGATTCTATACATTTCTTGGCATGAATCCTGCTGAGATAAATCATTAAAAAAACATGCAAAGTAACTATATATCAGATCTAAAAATGAGACCATGACTTGGAAAATATAAGAAAGTGATCTCATTTAATCTCATTTAATCTTATTCTTGGTATAAAGTTACTATTTTTAGACATTTTAAGATTCTTTTTGAACAATTTTTAATTTTTTAAAAAGTAACACTTTTTGATAATAGTTAAATGAGATTTAAAGTCCTTTAAAGCAATAAAAATAATTTAAATTGAGAAGAGAAAATCATGATCTCATTTGAAAAATGTAATAAGAGTAGACAGTAAGTCTCACTGAGATAGTATAAGACAACTATCTAATCTTAAAATCATGTAATAAGATCAGTTAAATTGAAAATGAGATCATTTAATATTCTGATTCTGATTTCAGACATAGTCACATGTTAATTAATTAATCATCTTGTTAATTAATAATAATAAATAGTAATTCTTAACTGTTATCTTATTAAAGTCTCTGTAGTTTATATAAAGACAGTCTATCATTCTTCTTGAGTATAAATAGTATAAATGTCTCTGCTGAACTCTTTGATAAGTATATTCAGTTCTTCAATTGCACTTTTTCAAGATATTTGTGCAGAATATTCAATTTCTTTACTGATAAGTTGTAAAGAGATCTGTACAGTGCTGTTCTATCATCTTCAAAGCAGATCTTATATTATATCTTGATATTGGAAAACTTCACTGCTTCTCTTTCTGAAAAGACATTCTTATAATCTGTAAAGAGATATTATATTCCTTCATCTTCAATGACAGATACTGTTAGTAATCTTGCAGTGAGAATGATGACTTCTTTATCTATTCTTAAGTTCTCTGCTACACAGCATATTAACTTTATCTTTTTCTCAAGATTCTTCTGATAAAACTCTTCAGATTTCTCTATTACTGTCTCTTCATCAGTGAGATAGTATCATCACATCTAAGTAACTCAGTTAATGAGAGAATTGTTTTCTCTTAATTATAGAGGATCTAGAATGACCTTCTTATCTAAAAAATTAATAGTGTAAAGAAGTAGACTGCTCTCTTTGAAGATTTCTTCTAAGTCTGTGATCACACACTTCACTTGAATTATATTAAAACAGTGATATTTCATTTCATCAGTAAATTTCATATAATCTGACAGATCTATCTTCTTTCAATTCTTTATAGAAGAAAAGAAATAGAATATGAAGTTAGTATTTACTCTGAAGTTAAGTAGATATTTTACTAATATCTTCTCATTCAGAATATTCATTGTAATCATGATATAAACTTAGAGATATGGAGAATTATTAATTCTTTATTTTTTTCTCTTCTTTATCTTCTATGAATATATTTATCAGAAGAGAAGTTAACTTTAAGAAGATATCTTCTCAATTTCTTTTCTTCTTCAGCCATTTATAATTACTAGTATAGTAATTATCAGCTCTGCAGTTAAAGCAGAGATCTTTATCAAATCTTTTTTAATATTTCTTTACAGTGAGTGAAGAATTGAAATACTTAAAATTCTTCTTTATATTATCTGCACTAAAGCTGTTACAGTATTATTTAGATTCTATCATTGATTACTTAGAAAGAGTCTTATTAATCTTTTTCTCAGAGTATTGATTATTTAAATAGATCTGAGAAGTTAAGTTAACAAGCTCAGTATAATTAATTAATGAACTCTGATACTGTGATATTATTATTTATATCTTATAAGTTATCTTTATGAGATAAAGCTGTGTCTTTAATTAATTTAAATTATCAGTTAATTCCTTCTAATATTCATTAAATCTTATATTGAAATTGAAAGAATTCTTATCATCTTATTAATATAATAAGTTAAACTTTTATTATAAGAGATCTACACTGAATAAATCAGTATAATATTTATAGGTCTTATATAACAAAGTGAAAAATGTTAAAGAAGAAAAAGAAAGAGAAAGTGCAAGAATCAGTGTTCAGAGTGACTATTTATACACATATATAATATATACACAGTGAAGCTTTGAAGTGAAAGAATAGGAATTTCATGAGTTTTTCAGCTGAGAATTGATGATTGAGAATGACTGAGAATCAGAGCTTTCAGTGAACTCTATGAAGTGTAAAGAAATAGTCTATATAGTGATCAGTTGCAGTCTGTCATATTAGTCTCCTTCTTCTCTGATCATGTATAGTTCTCATCAGTCAAGAGCTGCAGTCTTGAATAACACAGAACTTAGAGTTCAGGTGAGACAATCATAGCTGACTCATTTTACAAGATATTATCAGTCATAGTCACAGAGTCTCTTATCAAGAATATCTTCAATCTCTCATTCAAGATCATTATCTTCTTCTATGATTTCTGACAGCTGTCAGTCAGAAATCAGTTGAGAAGAGAATAGATCAGTGACAGCACAGTAGAGTAAGCTTATGTGAAAAACATCATGAATCTCTGATGATATGTTAAGATAGTAGTTATAACTATCTAGAACTTCTATCACTTTATACTTGATATAACAGTAATTCAGTGTACAAGATGAACATGTGATTCATATGTTCTTGAGATTCAATTCTATCAAGTCTTCTATCTTATATTGCTTAACAGAATCTCAGTGAACATTGATTTAATTCTCTTGATCTTGTTTCACAGTTGTTATAAAGATCTCTGCTCAGTCACAGGCATCTCAGAGCTTCATTACTATATTATTAGTGATCTGAATTGAACTGTAGAGATTCAGTGTGAAATGCATAATTTCTAGAAGATTCAATACTTTCATGTGATAACTGTGTGTAACAAAGAATGAGCTTATATCTGTTAAGACAGTATCTCAGCTGTTGATAGCAATCTCTGTGTGTAGAAGAAGATTATATCAATTATCTTATAAATGATTACAGAACTTATAAAGATAATTCTTTACAGTCTGAATTATCTATTCTGACATGTCATCAGCCTCAGAGTGATAGATAGTTGACAAATGATATATAATTCTGAGAACTTAATAGATTCTTGTTCAGAGAGTGCTTATAAATTAATAACTCTGATCTGATACTATAGATCTCAGCAATTCATACATTTAATAAAATAAGCTCTGTAGAAAAGTTTCAGTGACTTATTCAGTATTCATCTTATTACAAGATTTAAATATTATATCTTTGCTTAATCAGTTCACAATGATCAGAATGTTCTTACAATTCTTACTCTCAGAGAGATTAACAGTGAAGTCAATTACTATATCTTATCAGATTCTATCAGAGATATTGAGTGATTTCAGTAGATCTTTTCTATAATTCTTTCACAAGATGATAGAAGAATACTAATTACAGTTTCAAATAAAATATCTAATGCTGTTTAATATCTCAGATCAGTAGATCTCTTGAGAGATTATTCAGTATAATTATTCATAATCTGAGTGATCAGTTATACACAAATCATGCATGTCTTGCATTATTCAGATGTGTAAGAGTTTGATGTGAAGAACTCAACATTGTTTATGAGACTATAGAGTGTTATTATCATCAATTGAGTATTCTGAGATGTTAGTTCTTATATGTAGTTCTGAGAGAAATCAGAGTACTTCTTGATATACTGCTTCAGTGAGTGTTTAAAGAAGTTCGTCAGTTTAAGCTGTTATATATTATAATTCATTTAGTATAGATTCAGAAGAAGTTGAGATATTAGTATTAATATCAGTGTCAGTGTCAGTATCAGTATTGATAATAGTTTGAAGAGAGAATATTCTTATCAGAGAAGTATGTATAGTGTCATGAGTTGTTTCATCTTGATTAACTAATATCTTTGAATCTAGAAGCTGATGTTCTCTGTTCATTCACTAGATGTCTGTTACATTGAAAGATATATCTTGTTCTTATTATAAGAGAGCATCTGTCATCAAGTTCTGACTGCTGAGACAGTAGTGTATTATAAAATGAAAGTGGCTTAAGAACTCAGATCATTACATCTGTTATTCAGTGAGTTTATAGATAGTTGTAAAATACTTGAGATTCTTATAATCTGTGATTATCTTAAATTCAGAGATACTTCAGAGTTCAGAGTTTCATTCTTCTAGATAGTGTATAATTGTAAGAAGTTTCTTATCATAGATCTCATAGTTGTATTGAGCAGAACTCAGTTTCTTAGATATAAAGATACATAATTATAAGATATCTTCATTATTATATTACAATATAACTCTCTCTGTAACATAGTTAGAGAAGTCAGCTTTAATAACAATTTTATAATTAAGATTAAATGTTATTTACAGAGAGATGTTGATGAACATCTTCTTACTCTGTGTAAATGCAGCTTCAGTGTCTGCTACTTACTGAAATACTGAGTTCTTTCTGATGAGTTCTATAAGTGATCTTATAATATCTGAGAAGTTTCATATAAATCACTGATAGAAGTAAGCAAATCTGATGAAGTTTTATACATCTTTCACAGTATGTGAAGCTTCTCATTCAAGAATGACAGAGACTTTCTTGAGATTCATTTGAATTCCCTTACCAGCTTCTATGATAAAACCTAGATATTTAATACTCTTGACTTTGAAGTCATACTTGTCAATATCTATTGATAGTTCTGCTTCTTGTAATTATTATAATACTCTTCACATGTGTTCTTGATGTTCTTTTCTGAATTTATCAGTGAAGATGAGAATGTCATTAAGATATACAGATATAAATTTATTAAGGAAATTCTGAAGTGCTCAGTTGATCTACTTCTGAAATGTACTGAGAGTATTAATCAGTTCAAAGAGTGTAACTATTCATTCAAAAAGATTATAATATATTTGAAATACTGTAAGCTATTCATCTTCTTCAGTGATATGAATTTTATAAAATATGATGATAATATCTAGTTTTATAAATTATCAAGCTTGTCTGATATGAGCTAGGGTTTCATTGATAAGAGAATAAAGAATAGTAGTTCTTCTTAGTTAATCTGTTCAATTCTTAATAGTTCATACAGAATCAGAGTTCTTCACCTGATTTCTTTATAAAGAGAATAGAAGCTGCAGTGAAAGTGTTACTAACATATATGAATCTCTTATTCAATAGATCATTGAGTGTCTTCTAAAGAAGAAGAAGTTCATCTTAAGACATATTATAAAGAAGGTCTTATGATGACTTGAGATTCTTATCATTCTTCTTTTCTAACTTGATACTGTGATCTACTTCAAAGCCTTGTAAGAAGGGTATATTTATAATGTTGTCTTATTAAAAGATATCTAGATATTTGTGATATTATTAAGAGAGTTTTGTATAAGAATCTGTTATTATAGTACAGAATAACTTCTCTAGAGCTTTCTTAATATCAGTCAGACTGATAGAATAGATTACTATATAATTCTGCTATTAATGATCTTTTCAGTGACTTCCTTTTCAGAGTATTTCATAGGTGTTGATAGAGATCTGTGTCAGATTTATAGTCTTGTGAATATTATCTTTGTGAATTCTATCATTATTAGAGAATATTAAGCTTCTATTTTAAGTGTTTAATAAGATACCTTGTTCAGATAATCAGATAAGTTCTAACATAAGATTATAATTGAGATTATTAACTTCATATATATAGACATCTTCACATTGATATTCTCTGACATCTATGTTCAACTTTATCATGTAACAGATATAAATGTCTTTTAAGTCATCAAATTCTGTGAGAAGTCAGAGTTTTGATAAACGAATATACTGAAGATTGTAATATCTTATAACTAAAGATTTAATCATTGCATAATAACATATACTGCTGTCTATCATAGCTTTCATATTATACATATTATTAATCACAGTAGATACAAGAATTGCATTCATTCTCATTTTCTCTTTAAATTATTATTATTCAATCTCTTCAAGCTTTTGTTTTTAAATTTGAACAGAAGCTAATCTTTTCCCTATTTCATCAGAGTATTCTCATAGTTATTCTCTGAATCTTTCTTCAATGCAATGTGGTTGATACAGACAGATGTTAATTCATTCTTTAAGTGAGAAGATATGTAGACTAATCAGCAGTTGAAAGTAATGTGTTCTGATCAGTTATAGTTGATACACACTTCTTATTAACATTAATCAGTGACTTCTTTTAAAGTGATCTCAGAAACTTGAAAGCCTGTTCAGACGGCAGAGACCCTTGCTTATACATTGATATTAAACTCTACTCAGTTCATGACATCTGCATCATTGTTGTTATTTCTCAGTATAGATGTATAAGTGACTGAGATGTAATATCTTCTATCACTGTTCTGTATACTCTTGAGCTTGATAAGATGATCATTCAATGTCTGAAGTTATATGCAGAAATCGTCATAAGTCTGGTCTTTGTCTACACTTATAAGAGTCTGTAAGTGTTTGAAAGTTACTGTCTTATTAAGTATACTAATCTTCATTCAGTTCTTTCAAGATTGATCACCTGCTTCTATAATCTTGATATTGAAGTCAGAAATGAATATTATGAGAGAAGTGTTTCTCTGTTAAGTACTCTGTAATCAATCTAATGCTTTCTATTACATAGCAGTGTCTCAGAACAGAATATCAAGATATTTGATAATATTATCAGATATTCACAATGCTCATTCACATACTTCTATTCATGAATAAAACTTCTGTTTTACAGAATTCTTTAATTATTCATTAATATATCAAACTTGATTAGTTAGCAAACTGATGATATCTTCATTTACACTTAGTTTCACAAGCATTTTCACTCTTCATGATGAGTAGAGAGTGAGATTAGAAGTATTGAAATATGCAGAAGTATCTAAGCATTTCTTCAGTGTTTGTATTATATTCATATTCAATTCTATCAGTATTGAGATTATCTGTGTAGAGATTTCTTATTGAGACAATCATTGAATCTCTTCATATTAATGTTATTGAGTGGCATGCATATCAGCTATCTATTGCTGTTATAATTTCAACATTACTTGAAGTCACTGTGACACTGTATCTATGCTCACATTTAAGAGTTCTCTCATATTATCAGTAGACATAGCTGTATCGTTTGTCAGATATGTGTAATCATATGAATATCTCATACACCTGTGTCAGAACTCTCAGGTCTTTCACTGATATACTATTTATAAGATCTTGTTCTCTTCATAAGATCTTGTTGTGAGGCCAGAGTGACCGATGAGTAAGCTTCTATCTGAGAACTCAGTGTCTGCTTAACTGTTTGATTATTTCTCTATTTCTTACACATCATTACATGTTTGAATATCTTCTCAATGAATAATTGTTTCTAATGAGAATAATCATTTCTAATAAGAACATGATGAATGTTTTTCAAGTGTAAGAGACCTACAATGAATAGATCAGTATACTATTTATAGGTCTTATATAACAAAGTGAAAAATGTTAAAGAAGAAAAAGAAAGAGAAAGTGTGAGAATCAGTGATTAAAGTGAATATTTATACATGTATGCAGTGTGTACGCGGTGGAGCTTCAGGGTGAAAGAATAGAAATTCTATGGGTTTTTCAGCTGAGGATTTGTGATTGAGAATGACTGAGAATCAGAGCTTTCAGTGAAATCTATGAAGTGTTAAGAAATAGTCTATATAATGATCAGGCGCAGCTTATCACAGCTATACTGCTATAAAGCTGCAGTTATAATAATCTTCAACCTGATTTAATAGAAAGTCTTTGAATTCTTCTTAAGATATAATAGTATTGATATGCTTAAGCTCTCTCTTCTTAATAATCTAAGTAGTTGCAGAGATGCCTTCAAGAAGATTAATAATATATATTACTTATATCTTATGAGTATTAAACTAGCTCAGATTAAGATGAAATTTTCATTTAAAAATGTAAGTAAAGTTATGAACTTCAGATAATATATTTCTCTTATAATTCAGAGAATTTTCAATCTTAATCTCTCTATCTTTATAATAAATGCAGAAGTGTAGAGGTCACAGTAATAGTAGAGTGATTGAAGAGATTATATTAAAATATATAGTAAGTTCTGAAATCTCCGATTTCTGCCAAAATAGAGATGTATATACTCTAGAAAATAATATAGAGTTTCTCTCAGAGAGTGAAGTCAGATCAGTCTCAGTCTAGATGTATAAGACTATATCAGTTTATTAATAGACCCTAATTAATTTAAAATTATAATCAGATTAAGTAATTTGAATTGTAATATAACAGAACTGAAGTAGTAACTAGTCAGTAGTATTACATAGATAGTTATTTAAAAAGCTGTATAAGAGAGCTTAACTATCTTACTTGAATAGCAAGCTCATGAGCTACAGAGTTATTGCAAGAATATCATAGATATACTTCATAGTATACTAAGAAGATTGTATAAGAAATGCAGTAACTCTTATATATATTTGTAGTTCAGAAGAATGTAGAACCGCCCGATAATAACACAGCTGCTTCTGAACACACTTATAAATGAAAAAGAGGCTCTAGCAGTCACTAATTAATTTAGATAATGTATATAAGAAGTCAGTATATACCTGTAATTATATGCTGACTTAAGCAATCTTTGAATCACATCTGATAGCATGTCTAAAAGTCAGTGAGAAGTGCAGACTTCTTCAGAGTATGATAATTCTGTCTATGAAGTGATTTATAGTTATCATATCAGTGTGATTCTAAAACATCTCAAAAGATAGTATATAAAGAAGTGATAAGTGAAAGAGCATCTGTTTAATACTGCTCTGCTTATTAAGAGAAAACTTCACACTCAGATGAATGTTATGTATGTGAACAGATAAGATGTGAGAAAGAGAATAAGAGTGATGAATCAGATTCAAAGATATCTGCTCTCTACTCAGAAGAATAAAAGAGACATAATTATCATCAGAGTTGTACAATGATAATAGAAAATGAAAATCAGAAATTATATCATAATATAATAATAGATACTGCATAATTAAGAAGAAATCACTGAAATGAATATCTTTGATAATTAATATGAATAATACTCTTCTTTGCTATCTGAACTGAAACATATACAGAACCTCTCAGAGAGTTTACTTAAAGTAGTAAGAAAAGTAACTGAGATCACTGAATCAGAATCAAAGCTTTATATATATATAAGAATACTAAATAAGATTAAGATCTTGTGTACACAGTGACAGACTAAAACAGAAGTTAAGCAATAATTAATATTTACTACAGATCAAGTATTCACTATAAGAAGCTTTACTGATATAATTATCATTATTAATAAGAATAGAGAAAACCAGGTTATACATCTGTAGTAAGAGATTGAATATTTACACAGATAGATAATTATACTGAATCTGAAGATTTTCTCATAATTGTTTATAATCTCTTCAGAAGTGTATATATTATCTGAGACTACTACACAGAATGAGAATCTGAATATAAAATATATTAAGTCAGAAAATCTACTGAAGTTATTAAGCTTTAATAATTAGTGAAAAAATAATACTGCAATCAGCTGACTAAGTCAAATACAATTATATTATCAGATTGAGTATGAACTCATAGACAGATCATTAACAGAATTTTTATAAGTCTTAAAATCTACTGTATTTGTACACAGAAAAGTAAAGATATTATGAATAATTAATAAAAAGATAAATCTCACAGATCTGAAGCAATATTCATTTTCATAAATATAGAATAAGTTTTTCAAATGAATCTTGCACAACTTTGAGAAAGTAAATATATAAGATAAGTGTTATAAATACCTCACTGAGTGTAGAAAAGTGAGTAATCTTATATCATACTTCACATACTTCAGCTTACACTGTCTTATATTAAATGAAGAGCTTTTAACATCTTTCTATTTACTGATCTTTATTCATGATCTTAAACCTGAGTTGAGAGTATTATTATTATTATTATTCTTTCATTATACTCATATGCAAGCGGAGCTTATGATGAGTCCTTGCGTGATGTTAAATACAGGTCAAGTGTTGATTATACAGGAGGAAATACAGGTGTTGAGACCACGCCAAGATAACAAGAACATAGGAAAATACAAAGAAGTGACAATTAGATACATGCGATAATAACTTCCCAGCCCAGGAACATAGAGTGATTCATTGAAGCGATTTGTACACCTCTGTATTTATTAGAAACCTGAAGTGCTTGAGTTCCGGATTTAATGTATCCCCTGCGGGTTTCGAACTCACGCGCCTTGGTTTCCCACGCCAAGGCGCTACCGGGTGGCCGCATTAACCATTCGGCCACCGGGGCCTGAGTTGAGAGTAGAATGAAAATGCTTAATCTTATAATCAGATACAGTGAAAGAAGCATATAACATTTTTATTATACTGAAATAAGCAAGTCAATTGTGACAGAAAATACTGTAATTAAGTATATTTTAATAAAGAATGAGTAATCAGACTTCTATAATACAAGTTATATATATCTGAATACAATAAATCTAGATCTGAATGTTATTATTAAAGTGCTGAATTCTTTGAAAAAGAGATTCTCTGAGTGAAAATCTTGATATTGTGAGTATTAAGCTTACTTCAACTATGAATATTAAAATCATGATATAAAAGATTGCACACAGTATGCATAGTTAAGAAAGTTAAAAACCTAGTAGAATCAGTAAGCTCAGAGATACTTACTGATATTCTATAAAAAGTCTTTAAAGTGAAAGAGATATCTGTGTTAGATGATCTGCTGAATTCTGTAAATATAAAGAGAAAGCAGACTTCTGACTGAGATATAAGTAAGAATAAAGTAATGTAAGAAATCCCGCTTCTTGTGAATTCTTTATCTTCATTTCTATCTCTCATGTAATTAATAGAGTTAGCAGCCCTTGACTACACACAACTATATAGACTGGAGATTGTGAATACTATTCACAACTCAGCTTGAATGCAATTATATATTTAATCTCTACATTTTATCTTTCTACTGTGAATACTTCTAGTAGTTAACAGTATATATCACATCAAGCGGCAAACACCTGAATAATCATCTGTGAGCACTTATTCTTACATTTCAAGCTCAGTCAGTCAGTAACTGCCTGTTATAACTGAAAGAACTAGAAACTTGTATGCTTCAATCTCTGTAAATTCTACTACAGACACTCAGAAGCAGTCATCTGAATTATGAATAACTCTTATAAAAGAAGTCTCAGAGAACTTATCAATCACTCACAGAATATCATTCTCTGTATCTGTGACAGAGAAACTCTCTGAACTCATAAATGAATCAATCTCAGTGAAGAACATTCTTGAGTATCTTCTATAAGATTAAGCTATTTTTCTACAAGAAATGCTTACTGTCTGTAAACACTCTCAAACTGAGTCTTTAGACATGATCTTCAGAGACACTTATGAACTGAAAAGAAACTTTCTTAAGCTGTAATCACTTAAGATTACTTATCAAATCACAATCTACAAAAGCTTTTACAAGTTTGTATTTAAAATTGACTCACAAGTCTGACTGTGTGACATGAAAGATGAAGAAGCTGTTATTTATATAATAACAGATCTCTATTACACTTAGACTGACCGTGTGACCGTGTCTGCGACCAGGACCAGATTTTTTGATAGTCTCATTACCAATTCGACTGATCCCATTACACGGTTTTAACATTAGATAGTAGTTTCATACTGTCTCAGTGAGACTTACTGTCTACTCTTGTCACATTTTCCAAATGGGACCATGATTTCCACTTCTCAATTTAAATTATTTTTATTGCTTTAAATGACTTTAAATCTCATTTGAGCATTACCAAAAAGCGTTACTTTTTAAAAAATTAAAAATAGTCTAAAAAAAACCTTAAAATGTCTAAAAATAGTAACTTTATGCCAAGAATGGGACTAAATGGGACCAAATGGGACCACTTTCTCATTTTTTTCAAGTCATGGTTCCATTTTAAGATCTGATATATAGTCACTTTACATGTTTTTTTGATGGCCAGTCCCAGCGGGATTCACGCCAAGAAATGTATGGGACCAGACCAAATGGGACCAAATGTGAAATTCATGGTCCCGGCGGCCAGTCTAATTACACTGAAGTCAAGAAGTGGCTAAATTATCTAGAGAATGATTATAAGAGATCTCACTGATCTGTTCTTAAGATCTATCTACAGAATAAGTTGAGAAACTCTGTGAGCTGAACAGAGAATATCTAAGCTGTGATTATTAATATTAGAAAAAGAGATGAGAAATCTGATAAAGACTACTCATAGTACTTCATGAAAGTATGATATGAATTAAGATTTGTGAAAACAGGACTCTGAAACAAGACCTGAATGATGATATTTATAAAGAGACTGAATAAAGATATGCAGAACAAGCTTATTAAATAAGACTCTAAGCTCTTGACTCTGAAGAAACTGATAACTCTTATTCACTGCTTATGAATCACTGTGAGAGTCACAGACCTGTGAAGAGTGAATTATTAATCAGTCTCATGAGAGTCAGAACAACAGAGAACAGATTTGTCAGAGAAAGATGATAAGATATAGAGAGATTTATATCTGACTGCTGAGCAGAGAGAGAGAGCTTCATAAGCTCTTATAAACAGAGTATACAACAGAAAGATAAAGAAAAAGAGACTCTGCTTCATCTATTCTAAATCAGAACATCTCTGTATAAACTGTTTAAATAAATTAAAATAGAAACTTGAGAAGTTATGAACAGAGTCAGTAACAGTCTTCTTAAGAGTCTTAAAGCTGATACCTGAATCTGTTGCTCTCTTAATGAAAATACTTACTTATAAGAAGAGATCATGCTGTAGTACTGCTGCTCTGTAAGTATGAAAAGTATTAATAAACTCAGAATTCTAGGTCACTGTAGTGTCTCTAAAGCTCATAAAGTAAATGAGCTGAATGATGAAAACTGAGAATCTACTCTTATAATAAACAGGGTATAAGAACTCAGATCTGAGAACTGAGAGACTTGTGAGAATCATCTTTGAATTGCAAGATCTCTTCAGAATCTGAAGAAGATTTACAGAAACTGTGATTATCATAGATATCACAGATAACATGTACTTGAAACTTGTATAACTTTAAAGATACAATCTGCACATAGCTGTCTGTGAGTCAGGTTTATACTTTCAATCAGTATTGACAGACTTACTTATAGAGATAGAATTAGTTAATGTTATAGAGTTAATTAGAGAAGACAAGCTCATCTATATAATAACTTTATAAATATCTGAGAACTTCACAGTCATGAAAACTGAGCTTCAGATATCAGAGAAATATCAAGATCTCACAGAGATATTCAGCTCAGTAAAGACAGCTGAGCTTTCTTCTCACTATAAGAAGAATCTGATAATAGATTTAATAGAAGAGTAGAAACTCATCTGAAAATCAATCTATAAGCTCTTTCATTATAAGATAGAGGTCTTACAGACCTATATAAAGAAGAATCTGAAGAATAACTTTATCTGATCTTCACAGATCTTCACAGAAGTCTCTGTAATATTTATAAAGAAGAAGAATAAAGATCTCAGATTGTGTGTAAACTACTGTGATCTGAACTTCAAGATAATAAAGAGT
Source organism: Blastomyces gilchristii SLH14081 (assembly GCF_000003855.2). Lineage (NCBI taxonomy): Eukaryota > Fungi > Ascomycota > Eurotiomycetes > Onygenales > Ajellomycetaceae > Blastomyces > Blastomyces gilchristii. The sequence continues at coordinate 92,638 of NW_003101635.1, read as the reverse complement.
TACTATTCTCTATCTCTGATTGAGAATGTGATCAACTGTCTTACAGAAGCTGTCATATTCACACAACTAAATGTAATCAATGTATATACACAGCTGTGAATACAGTCTGAGAATGAATGAAAGACTGTCTTTAGAACTGCACTGAGATTATTTAAATATCTAGTAATGTCTTTTAATCTGACTAATATTTCTATGATATTTCAGTCTCTCATTAATAAAACACTTTACACATATCTGAATGTCTTCATGATAATATATCTGAATGATGTGATAATGTACTCTGTGAAGAAGAAAGAACACACTGAGCATGTGTAAAGTGTGTTAAAGGTCTTAGATGAGACAGAACTGTATATTAAGCTTATAAAGTGCAACTTCAGTGTCTGTTAAATTAATTTTCTAGAATATATAATCACTGCAGATGATATTCAGATGAAATCTTTATAAACTAAGACTATTCTATCATGATCAGAGTTAACTAGTATTTATAAGATTCAGATCTTTCTGAGCTTTGTGAATTTCTATAGATGATTTATCTTTGCATTTGTAAGAATCTTCTTAGCTCTTACAGACATACTGAAGAATGAAAATAAGAAGAAGTCATTCTGTGAATAGAGAATGAAAAGATTATTGAGAAGAGAGAGCTGTAAGAACTTTCTTACTTTAGAAGCTTATAAGATCTTTATAAGCATAAAATAGATATTTATAAATACAGTGATATTATTTCACTTTGATCTCTTACTTTTAATTAGATTGAAGACAGATGTCTTCTTCTTTATGATTTCAGAAATAGTCTTGCAACTACAGTTAAATGAGAACTGAATTTCAGTGATCTTTTTCTCATAAAAGATGTTATTTATAGAGATTAACTATAACATTCATGATTAGAAGTTTCTTATAATAGTGAAATTCTTTCATCACTGATATCACTACTTTAAGAGTCTTATAACAGTGATTACTGTTAGAACTGATTATAACAGCTTATAACAGTTTACTTCAATTAAGAAACTCTTACAGCAGCAGATTCACTGAACTCAGAGACTGAGTGAGTTCTGATTCAAGATAGAATATATCAAGAGAACTAAGAACTCAGTGAATGAACTCTCTCACAGATCAGACTATGTTAAGAAGATCAGAATGACAGATACAGAGAGACTAGAGAAGATAGAAAAGCTTCACAGAATACTTAAACTGAGTGTTATAAAGAGATTAACTAAAGAGTCTCTTAATCTCTTATAAGAGAAGATGAAAGAGAGAGAAGAGAAGTCTGTACAACTACTCTCTATAACACTGAGAGTCAACACTCTGAGAATCTCTGTGAGAATTCTTGAAGAGAGTATCTATAATCTGAAGAGTTTATGAGCTTTGAGAAGTGCTGTAGAAGATCTGATATAAGAGAAAACAGAGTATAAGTCTTTATAAGATCTTCTATTCAGATTGTCTGAACTGCAATTGAAGAATGAATATACTCAGTATATTCAGAAACTGCTTATAGCAGAGATTAACTCTGCAGAAATAAAGAATTGAAGAGACTTAAATAATCTCTTATAAAGAGAGAGCTGAATTTATATATCTATGAATAAGTTTCTATATATAGAACTTATTAAAAGATATTATGACTCTTCTCTAGTGAGTTATTTTACAGATACTAGAACTCATGAGTTACTTATAAGAAAATACTTCTGACTGAAGATGCAAGAACTTGTAAAAAAGATAGTGAATTCTTGTACTATTTATCAGAATTCACAGATAGTACAGTTCAGATTATATAAAGAACTTACTTCTCTACTCATTCTGTGAGAATTTTAAGAACAGTTAGAAATGAATGTTCTTGTGAATCTCTCTGAAAGTAAGAATATATATGATACCTGCTTTGACAGTATGCTGATGATAGTGAATTGCTTTATTAAGATAACACACTTTATACTCATCTGTAAGAACTTGAAGTCAAAGAATTTGACTCATATCTTTATTCATGATGTGATCTGATTATATGAGTTATCTGTGAATATTATCTCAGACAGAGAATTAATCTTTATAGAGAAGTTCTGATCTGATCTGATAATTATACTGAAGATTGTATAAGATCTAAGTATGACTTTTCATCAACAGACAGATAATCAGATAGAATATCTGATAAGTATATTGAAACAGTATCTGCAGTGCTTAATCAATTATAATCAGAATGACTGAGTGCACTGATTATTACTTATGAAGTTCATATACAATAACTCAAAGTATGTCAGCACAGATAAAACCCTCTTTGAGATGCTCACTGAGACTCATTCATGAATAATCTTAATGAACCTGTGAGAGTACACTATAGAGTGTGATAATATCTGTTAATAAGCTGAGAGAATTCAGGAGATTCAGAAGAAAGTCTGTGAACTCTTGAGAAAGATCTAAGAGTATCAGAAGAGATACTATGACTTCAAGTATATTATAAAGAGTTTTAAGAAAGATGATAGAGTCTGACTAAGTCTAGAAAATATTATCATGCAGAGATTTAGTAAGAAGCTAAATATCTTATAAATAGAGTCTTATAAGATTATGAAGAAAGTTAGCTTATAGTTCTACAGATTGAAACTGTTATCTGAGTTATAGATATATAATATTTTTTATATCTCTTTACTCTATAAATATAAGAAATTCTCAGAAGAGAACTCTGTGACTCATCACTCTATTTATAAAGTATTAGAGAGTGAAAGAGAATATCAGATTAAAGAGATTATTAACTCAGAGAAGTGAGATTATGAGCTCTGATTCAAGATTCAGTGATAAGAGTATTCTGATAAGATGAATAAGTTCACTTAAGAATTATCTGAGCAGATAGAATATCTGCAGAAGCTGAGACATGACTTCTATACTGTAAATTCTGATAAGTCAGAATAGTACAGTCTTCACTAAGAATCTGATTATAATAAAGATATTAACACTGTTATTTGTGAATTCTAGTCTATAAGATAATGAGTTTCTACTGAGATGAACAGTCTGTAGTATATATAAAGAGAAGAAGAAATCATATTCTTATTAAAGTTAACAAAAAAAAAAATAAGAAAACAGAAACAGGACTGTGAATATAATTTAAAGATTAATAAAGAAAAAATAAAGAAAATTCACACTTACATTCTTAATATCTGTGATATTCAATCTTCTCATAACTATCAATTTCTCTCTTCAAAGAAGCAGAGAGTATTATATCTGTAATACAGACAATTGTTATGTTTGATGTGAAGACTGCTAGAAATGCACAGACTTCAGAGAAGCTGAATATCAGAATATGCATAGTTACAGTAGAGTCTTGAGAACTGACTGTCTGCATGTGTGATCAGATATTTCTTACAAAGCTGTGTTCACTTTCTCAGTTATGCTGAAGTATTCAGCTCAGAAACAATTGAGATGTGAAGAGAGAGCTTATCTATTCAGATCAACTTCTGTTATGAATTCATGATATTCATATTGTCTTAATTACCTGAATTTTGCAGATACCTGAGAACTTATCTCTCATTGACAATGAGATTGCAGAAATGTGCTGCAGTGTGAGAACTATTGATAGAGAACCTAGACATATTTACATATGCCTGATCAGAGATTGTATGAGCAGAGAGAGGATGATTATAGACCTGTGAGATCACATAAGACACTGACAACACTGAGAGCGTCACAGAAACTATTAACTAGAGTCTGCAAGGAATTACTTGCAGAGAGACTTACAGTAAAGAATGAGACTGCACTGCGTGAAGTCAGAAACTGATCTGAAAGAGGCATGAGATTGATCACTGACCTGAAGATCAGGTGTGATAACAGAACTGAGAAGAATGAAGATGCTATCATGAGTAATGACACTCCTGCTTCATCAGCTGATAAAATGTGATCAGTGAAGTTGTAAGAATGCTCACAAGAAGCTCAGCAGCAGCCAGACATTGTTTATAAAGATATTGAAATTAAAAAAAATTTTATTCTTGAGAAGTTCTTGAATTAATATGCAGACATTGTTAGAAACACTCTCTCTCTATTATCTGAGTGAAAACACTTTGTGAATAAATAAGAATACTCATAGTTTATGAGAATAAGAGCTGTTATAGAAAAAGAAAAAAGAAGATGAAGTTTCACAGACAGATCTGAGATATTTATACTACTCTAGAGAGATTTACTTACACTATGAGTGATCTCACAGAACAGTCAGATCACTCTAGTAAATAAAGAGTGATTGTGAATTACAGGCCTGAATCTTTCTATATGACTACAAAGAGTGATTACAGACTGTGAATATCTTGATTCTATAATTCTACAGAGTTAGTGAAAGAATGAAAAATTCCTCATAATTCTACAGTGTCAAAGAACAATGATTCATGAGAATGAGTGAAAGATCAACTCACAAATACTTCTCTTTGATGAGAATAATCTCACAGAGAGTGATTCATCTGTAAGATGAATCTGTATAATAATCACATAAGAATCTTATAAAAATGATTGAGAGTCAATCAGAACTCTTCTGTATGAAAGATGTGAGATGAATCTATGTAATAGTCAGAGAAGATTCTGTAGATTATAAAGAATCTCATGAAATAACAAACTAAGTAATAGACTCTTTTCTTTTTATAGTAATAAGGGATTTTTCCTCACTGAGATTTTTTATAGATGTGAAGAGTTTTTAGTGAGTATCACTGCAGTGCTGAGCTGATTCTATGAAGTCACTCAGTGAAAGACTTCATAGATAAAGTCTTAGAGAGGAAAGAATATGTAAGAAATCTCACTTCTCACAGATTCTTTATCTCTATTTCTATCTCTTACATAATTAATAGAGTTAGCAGCTCTTGACTACACACAACTATATAGACTGGAGTTTATGAATACTATTCATAACTCAGCTTGAATACTATTATACATTTGATCTCTATATTTTATCTTTCTATTGTAAATACTTCTAGTAGTTAACAGTACATATCACATCAAGCTGCAAACACCTGAATAATTGCCTGCAAGCACTTATTCTTACAAGTGAACACTTATCTCAATATCTTGAGACCTGAAATATTAATGTATAGAGATCACATGAGTAAGAATTAAGAGATGATTATAAAAGTGTTAGTAAATACAGAAGCTTCTACACAATATATTAATAATTATATAATTCAAAGACTGAAAGAGATTCATTAAGTGAATAATTCTCAATATATAACATTATCTGATAATTAATATCTAATGTTATCTATAAGAGTAAGAGTTCTCTTATACTTTGAAAAATGATCATGCTATATTTGAGTGTGAGAACTGTAGAATGTGAAATACAATCTTATTCTCAAACTTAATTAATTTCAAAGGTTTAATCTGCAGATTCAATAATGTATGTATTATATATAGTTAACTGATAGAAAGAAAACAGTCTATACAATTCTATCAACTGATATAAGAAGAACATTTCATATCTCTGATATAGAAGAGTTAAATCTGCTTATACGTTAATAAGTAAAGAGAATAATTCACAAGATCTCATTTAAAAGCATTCTGTATGTTATACAGAATCTGAAAGTGAAGGAAATCAAGATAAAGAATATATAAGAGAACAAGCATATGAAGAAACTTCTGAAGAAGAATAAAAAGATCTTTTAAATATATCTTTCACCAGAATTGCTGCTGAAACAAGGATTTATATATGAGATTGACACAGAGAATGTGAAATCAGTTAATCAGAGTATGTATTCTCTATTGCAAATGTATCTTGAAGAACAGAAGTATCAGATCATGAACCTTCTAGAACATAGTCTTATATAACTCTCATAAAGTGTGTGAGACTTCTCAGTTCTATTGATGAAAAAGATGAATGAGAAGTAATGAATGTGTATTAATTATCAAGCATTTAACAAGCTCATGATCAAGAATGAATACTCATTATAATAGATTTAATAACAGTTAGATACAGTTGATAATGTCTGATATTTATTAAAGAGTAATCATCTCTCAGAATACTGACAGATCTGTATAGATAAACTGTCAGTACTGTGAACTGTGTTTAATATATAATAAAAGAAGTTCAAATTTCTGATAATACTATTCAGTTTGATAAATGTGCCTGTCATCTTTTAAATAATGATGAATACAATTCTTTATAAATTAAATGAAATCTCATATCTTATATATCTGAATGATATTCTAGTCTTCTCAAACTTATACAATAAATATATAAAGTATCTTAATAAAGTGCTTATAACTCTGACAGAGTATAAGCTCTATATCAAATTAATAAAGTGTGTGTTTAGAATAGAAGAGTTGAAGTCTGTAGAATATGTGATGAGTAATGACTGTATACACTTCATTCTGAAGAAATTAAATGTTATAGTGAATTGACTGTGATGAAGAAACATATATTATATACAACAGTTTCTTGAGTTTATCTCATATTATCACATATTCATTAAGAATTTTGTATGAATAGCTGCATCACTCTTAGATCTCTTAAGAGAAATGAATATCAATCTGTGGAAGAAGAAGCTTTATTTAATTATCTCAAATACTGTGTATGAAGAGGTCTTTCTTACACTGAGAAAACATATAATAACATTCTCAGTACTTATTCAATCAGATTGTGATAAATCTTTCTATATCAAGATAGATATATCTGAATGAGCTATCAGAGACACTCTTCTACAGATGAGTAAGAACAACAAGCTGCACTCAGTGATATATAATAATAGAAAACTATCAGACACTGAACTCAATTACTCAGTGTATGAAAAGAAATTGCTAGCAATCAAGCATGTAGTGATATCATAAAATAGATATATTAATAACAGATATATAATAACAGTGATCACAGATCATAAAAGTCTTGTCTATCTATAATTAATAATGAAACTCTTCAAATACTTAGTATATTAAATCTCAGAGTTTCAAGCATATAATCTTTATATTAAATACTGAAAGAAATTAAACACTGTGATATCTAATGCAATCAGTCACAGACTCAATTTTATAAGTAAGAGTTCTGTGAATCAGATATAAGAAAAGTTTACATTAAATATACTGAGAAGATGTAAGAAATCAGAATGAGTGAATACAATGCTCTCTCATTTGAAGAATGATAAGATATTGAATGATAAGTATCTTATAAAAGTAGTAGAAGAGATGCTTCTGAACTTTAAGCTGAGAAAATTGAAAAATAATGTTATACTTTACTATAATCTAGAATATATAAAAGCTCTCTATCTAGAATATTTATTTAGACATAACTTGATAACTTACATGTATAAGGAATTCAATCACTTAGAAAGCTCTGAACTCATGAGTATACTTAAATCAAGAGTATACTGATCAAGTATGACTGAGGACATTCAGATATATACTCATAAGTATCTGAATTATCAGATTGTGAAAGAATCTAAGAAAGGATTAGAATGTGAGAAAGTATAACATCAGATGAGAAGTATGATACAATTATTTAAATAATAAGAGATGAACCTCATAGACATACTGCTGTGAATATCAAATGAAAATTGTTGAATAATTACTGCTATTGACTATACAACTGACTCATTAGTTGTAAAAGCAGTTTCAGAGATGATAGAGAAGATGCTGATAAAGTTTCTATATAATGAGATCTATATTAACTATGAAATGCTATGTAAGATTCTAACTGATAATGATGTGAATCTTGTAGAAGAAGTGATAAGGCATTTTATAAGTCAGTTACAGATAAGATATCATTGAATAATGTCATATCACCCGCGGACAAATGAAAAGATGAAACACTTGAATGAAATCTTGAGCAACATGCTGATGAAATATCTAGTGAGTAAGTCTACAAGACTATGAAATGAATATCTTAAACAGACACTATTAATCACATGAATTCAGAAACGTGCAGTCTTTAAGTATTTATTATTTTATCTATTGTATGAATTGCATTCATGCATTCTGAAGAATGCTTTGAAAAAGATGAGAGAGAGAACAGCAGTTGTAGATACAACAGTAACAGTGGTTATGAATACAGTAGTTATGAACATGAAATCAAGATTGAAAGAGATCAGCCATGCATGTGTAAAAGCTAATCAGTTACTCCTGAACTAAGCAATTCAATCAAAAAGAATATGAGACTCACTAGTTAAGAAATCAAGTCTCAAGATGAGAATATAAGTTCTTATACATAATGAGAGTGTTGAGAAGTTTCAATCTAGATGATTTGAGCTCTATAGAATACTTAAATCACATTCTCTGAGAATATACACATTGAAAGAATCAGAGAGATGAGTCTTATACACCTTAATAAATAATTCACATCTTATAAAGATGAAGATGTAAGACTTAAGTGAATTATAATTATTCACAGCACTATTATCAGTGTTGAAAAAGAAGAGACTTATAATTGAAAAGTCTTACAAAGTAAGAGAAATCATAGACACTTATGAATTAGATAATCTCACTTATTCTGATCTTTTCATAATTATAAGAAAAGAATGAGAAGCAATGAAGAAATCAGATAAATATCACACTTTAATAAGTGATAAGACTGTAGCTGATCATATTATAATATACAGCAGATAGTGAGTGCAATGTGATAAAGAGCAGTCTCAAAGCAGTAGACTTGTATATAAGTCAGATCATAGAAGAAAATCAAATTCAGAGTTGAATTTAACTGTTTATATCAATTCAATTGTGAAGATAACAGAGAATAAAGCATCTGAAACATCTGTGAATATGTAGAATTAAGTTATCTTAATCTCTGAGAACACTCAGAGATCAGATGAGATTAGTTTTAATAAGTTATTTTCTATAGTAGTCTAAGTGAGTGAAGAGAGACAGTATAATACATAAAACAGAATTACAAAAGATGAAAGTCATTAAATCTAGTCACTGAATACTATACTATATAGAGATTATATGAGAGTAGTGACTAGCAGACAAAGAAAAAGCATAAGAAAAAAGAAGAAATAATGAATTAATTATCAATTATAAGAGTTGACTGTAAAAAGATAAATATTATTATATACACTTTATTCATTTTCATACATTACATATTAATCTATTTTCAACATCATATTATCTGAAAAATGTCAAAAACAAAGAAAATCTTACAACTCAAGATCTGTAAAAGATTTGAGAGCTGTAAGTCACTTTTATAATAATGCTATACATGTCTTCAATTTCTCTATCACTCTGTGCATAACATTAATATCATTTATCACAAGATTGACTGAAATACTAATACAGAAATGTGTATGCATGCATGTAGAAAAATTGAAGAAGAGTGCAGAACCTGCAGAACTAGAAGTTAGCACAGAGAAAGCAGAGATGAAAGAAATAAAAGAAGAAGAAAGTACAGAATCAGATAAATAATAGCAGAAGTCACTTAAGACTGAATACTTATAACTTAATATACACACAATCTTCTTCACAGAAGAGAGAGAGAAAATAATGAAAGAAGCTTAAGAATAAAAGAGAGTAGTCTCAGTGATATTATTCTCTTCAGAGATTAAAATGATCTCTAATACTGAAGTAACTAAGAATCATTATTAGTATATAAAACTGTAAAATCAGAGATGAAAATAGTCACTGAAAGAACAGCTGCTGATGTTAGAGTTGTATATGCAATTACAACACATACAAGACTTCTCAGAAAGAGAAGGAGAAACACAGAGAAATATAGAAAGTAGAACACATTGTATAAATAACTCATTTTCATAATGACATCTCAGACAAGATGTATGAGTCTTACATCTGTGAGTAGAAAGGAGTATAATGTCTATGATCTTATTTCTGAAAATATGAATATTCTTCACCTGCGTCATGAAGTCAGATAATAAATGCTAGAGAATAGACTCATATGAGTTAATCATTCTGAAGATATTTATCAGAGTGAATATATCTGTAATATTGAATTTAATAATTGTAAAAAGTTTCTTAATGTTCATGAATATCATGACTTTATATATGATAAAATTCATAATGATTTCCTCTAGAAAAATTAGCATTAGAAGAGAAGATGAAAAAGAAAAGACTTACACTCTTATCATCATTGAAGAGAGAAGTAATTCTCTGATATAAATACATGATTATCTTATCATAAATACTTAAAATAAATGTAATAATCAGTGTCTGTGACTGAGCTTTAGATAGACTGACTGTGTAATCATATCTGAGATCAGAATCGAACTTTACAGTTATTATATTGTCTAAAAGTATTACTTCTGATCATAATTTGTATTCATTACATTAATTTCAAATCATGTTATTTTAAATTTTAAAGGTCTCAGATTTACTTTTCAAATAAAAATCTAGTCTCAGATAAAGAATATATTTGAATTCTTAGTCACATTTTCATTCTGATCTCATTATTGAGAATAGTATTAAATGAGATTATGAAATCATTTCTCACTTACATAATATCATAACATAGTACTTATTTGTTGAAAATTCAATAGAGAGTGTTATCAAATATTATTAGTTTTCTGAACACAGATTATAATTCATATAATTTTAATTATAAAAAAATATAAAATACAAAAAAACAACAAAAAAACAAAAAATAAAATAAAAACAAGAAAAAATCACAATGAAAACAAAAGAAAAAAAAAACAATAAAAATCAAGATAGCAGAGCTGTAGTACTCTTAAAATACTCACTTCTCAGACTCTTCACAATGTTTATTATCAACTGTGTCTCTCTCACAGTGAGAGTAACATAGCTGTAATGAGTTATTATCTTAATACTATCTAATAAATCATCAGTATATATCTGTATAAATGTGAATAATTAGAAAATATACACTTAAAAAGTATGATCAGAGTGCACTCTGCTGTCACTTGAATAACATTAAGAGCAGAATACTGAAATTTATGATTTTCTTCATTAATTTCACAGATAAGGCATATAAAGATAATCTGAAGAAATATAAGATTTCTCAACTTCTAATAAACATGAATCTTATGAAGAGACTCTATTTTTATAATATCAGAGACTGAGTATTATTAAAAAGTATTACTTTCATGTAATACATATACACTTACTATGATGATTCACTCTCTGTGTATATAACTAAGAGTTGTGACTTTTTCACACTGCATGACTCTTCTTAAGATGCTGCTGTCAGTTTACAATTCATACAGTCTCTCAGTTCAGTATGCACTGTGTGTATGCAGCTCTGCATGCTGAGACTGTGTTAGTCATTATAATCTGACATAATATTTGCTTTTTACAGACTATGTTTCATTTGAAAGAAGAAAGAAGAAGATGAGACTATTATTTTATTAAGAGAAGATAAATAATTAGTATTATTGAATGTAATTTAATTCTTCTGTATTTTAAATTTGATTAGTCTATACTCTTCAATTTGAGGGTTTTTAAGAGAGTTTTAATAGTTTTCATACCAGCTTGAAATTAGTAATGAATTGAATAAGAAGAGAAAAGAGAGAAGAAAGAAATACAAACAACTTATCTTTATAATATAAAAACAGAGAATTACTGTAATTATTCTCTCTAGTAATAAAGATCTGTTTTCTGAATATATCTCTGATATAGATTATATAATAACTGCATATAAAGAATATCAATTGTGTATGTATTAAATGAAGATAATATTACTATACAACACTGTAGCTGTTTCTGTACATCTCTGAAAGCTGTTAATATTTTTTTTAAGTGTCTTTATCTTTGATAAGTTAATAATATATTTCACTGCACTCTTTCTTTTATTATGATCATCATCATTATTATCATTATTATTATTATCATTATCATTATCGTCATTATTATTATAGTATTACTAGCTGTCTTTTCTATTTTCACTCTCTCTCAACACTTATTAAAATTAATTATGTCATCTCTCTTTAAATATTCTGCAGTTCTGCAGATCATCAAGTTGCATGAGTACTATCACAGATTGAAGAAAGAGAAGAAGAAGATGTTTAAATGAGAGAAGACAGATTGTAAGATATATTATAATATCTTAAAGAGACTCTGTAAAAGAGTAGAATAATAATAATTTTAAGTAACACTTCTGATAGATTTAGCCTGAGCTAAGTATAGAAATAATACAGATAATACTGTCTGTAAGAGATTGAAAAAGAAGACAGTGAAGAGTCTTATACAGTAGTAATGAAATCAGAAGAAGTTTTGAGAATAATTTAAGACTAAGATGAGAAGAGAGAGAGAGAAGGAGAGTGTTACTGTAAATAAGTAATAATAGAAGAAGATTAAGAGAGTGTTTAAGTAAGAGATAAAGAAGTTAAAATTGATAAGTGTTTTATTAATAGATAATGAGTTTTAATATCACTTCTGTTCTTTAATTGATTAGCAGAAGCTGATAGAGAAGAAGAGAATTAAGATCTTGTTCAGATCTTGAATACACTTCATGATTCAGAATATTGAGAAGACAGTTCTACTCTCTGAGTATATCAATCTTCTTACTACTAAGATGAAACCTGAGACAGCAGATCAGAAAATGCAGGATTTTGAGATGTAGATTAATCTGACTGAGAGAAAGCAGTGAGAACTCTTCTCTGAGAAGACAGTGAAGAGAGATTTTAAGATAATTATCATCTCAGATGAGAAGAAGGAGAAGAAGAATGAGAATAAGAAGTGAATTATAAAGAATGATGAGAAGAATGAGAAAGAGAAGAAAGATAATAAGTAGAAAAAGTTTTTTTCTTTTTATTTATATTAATTAGTTGTAAGTTTGTAACTATTAGTTAATAATTGAAATTAATTTTGAGTTTTCAAAAATTATTGTACAAGTTGAAATCAATTCTCAATATCAGAAATAATACATATATATGTATTTAAGTATCATGATTCACAAATTACTATAATATATATGTATTAACATTTTTTCAACATTGATATTCATAATATTAATATATTTTTAATGATATTATCTGATAATGTAATTTAGTAATACTCTCTTTTATAATATTAATATATTTCAAGAAATATGACAGAGATTAATCAAGATTACTTATTTACTTTTATATATTGATAATATTCAACCTGAGTTAGTACTAAAATTATAACTAACTTAAGAAAGAAGATTATTTTCTCTTATAACAATTCTTCTTACATACATCAGTGATCAGTTATTATCTTTATTAAAAATAAATTATTTTCTTTCTCAAATCTTTGTCATATCTTCTGAATTCACTTCTTTCACTTCTTTTACTTCTATTGAAGATTCATAAACTCTTCAAGAAATCACTGTGAATCACAAAGTCTATATTATTTACAATTTAACATGAAATGCTCTCTTTCAATTATAATGAATAATCATTTCATTCTTCATATCTGATTTCAGGTCATGAAATTTATGAAAAGCACAACATAAATATTGAGATGAACTATGAAATAATTATGAACAGATTATATTGCAGATTACTGAAAAGTCATCTCTCTGCTGTAATTACTGTAACTTTATTCAGAAATATTTATTTTAAACTGATCATGACTCTGATAAAATTTCCTAACATCTGAAGTCATCAGAATGCAGATAATAAAAGAAAAATAATAAGAAAATTACTACTGAGCTGATAAGTTACTCTATCAGATAATAATTTTTGATAATACTAACTTTCTAATTTGAAGAAAATCATGAGAAAATAATCATGTATCAGTACTCTGATTTCATAACTCTCATTTGATAACTTCTGTGAATAATTACTATGTATATGTATATCTCTGAATTGTTCTCTTTAATCAATTAAAAACTCTGAATTCTAAACACTTCTTCAAATACTTAATTGAAATCTTTATATTTCATATCAATCATGTCTAGACTGACCGTGTGACCGTGTCTGAGACCAGGACCAGAATTTTTGATAGTTTCATTATCAATTCGACTGATCTCATTACACAGTTTTAACATTAGATAGTAGTTTCATACTGTTTCAGTGAGACTTACTGTCTACTCTTATCACATTTTTCAAATGAGATCATGATTTTCACTTCTCTATTTAAATTATTTTTATTACTTTAAATGACTTTAAATCTCATTTGAGCATTATCAAAAAGTGTTACTTTTTAAAAAATTAAAAATAGTCTAAAAAAAACCTTAAAATGTTTAACAATAGTAACTTTATGCCAAGAATAGAACTAAATGAAACCAAATAAGATCACTTTCTTACTTTTTTCAAGTCATGGTTTCATTGTAAGATCTGATATATAGCCATTTTGCATGTTTTTTTAATGACTAGTCCCAGCGGGATTCACACTAAGAAATGTATAAGACCAGACTAAATGAGATCAAACATGAAATTCATGGTTCTAGCGGCCAGTCTAATCATGTCTTCAGTTCAATCTTCAGATATACCATAAAGTTAATATACAGCATCTAGAATCAGAGTTGAAGAATCATTGAAGAGTGTCTCAAGAGTAGTGATCTATGAAAGAAAGAGATCAAGATATCAATTTAATCTAAGATTTGATATTATATCTCACTCTGATATTCTGGTGAGTGATATTATAGATAAAGAGAATGTGTTTGATACTATACAGCTCATAAATATTTATAATGAAAAGTCATTGAAGAAAAATAACTATATCTGAACAATTAATAGAGGATTTCTGAACATAACTTCATTAAGAAACTCTATAATTGTAGAGAATTTCAATGCACATCATCTCTGATGAAATTCAGAATGTAAAGAAGTGATAAGAGCAGATAATCTAGTTGAATGAACCTTTGAGCATTTAATAGATCTAGTTAACAAGTCTGATCAACAAACATTCTTTAGAAAAGGCATGAAACAGAAATCTATTATAGATCTAATCTTCATGTCACAAAATCTAATTGAAAAAAGACTTGTAAACTGATTTATTGATTCAAATGAGACCTTAGAATGAGATCATGAGATTATTCAATTTAATATTGAACTGAGTGAAAAACAAATGAGTGAAAATCCTCTTCTCTCTAATCAGTTTAACTTTGAAAAAGCTGATTGAAAAGCAGTTAAAGAAAGTATAAAATTGTTAAAATCTGAAAAGCAGAGTGAGCTATATTGAAATCCTGGTCAAGATATCTCAAATAAAATGCTTGAGAATAGAGTAAAGCTCATTACATCTATTATTCTGACATGTATTAGAGACAATATTTCAAAGAAAAAGTCTTCTAAGTATTTCAAACATTGATGAAATGAGAATATCACATCTAAAAGAAAACAATTAGCTACTGCTAGAAGAGATTGAAAGAATGATATAATATCTGATAAAGAGTTCAAAGCTGTCAGAAATGAATATTTTTCAGATATTAAGAGAGCTAAAACAGACTGCTGAAACAAATTTCTTGAAGAAGCACAAGAAAAGAAAGTTTTTAAAGCTTTTAACTATACTAAAATAAGAAGTGTAGCAAATCTTTCAGACTTAGAATATGAGTTTCAGAATGAATCATATACAGTAAATTCTTTTGAGAAAAAATGTCAAGATTTCATGAGAATTCTATTTCAAAACTTATCAGATTCAGATTTAGAGAAAGAGAATATATCACTTCACAACTATATTGATGAAAATGACTGAGAATGATCTGAGCTTATACAAGATGAATTAGAGTCAGCTATCTTCACAAGTTCAGTTAAAGCTGCTGCAGAGCCTGATTTAATCAATCACTTGATCATTTAAAATACATACTTCTACTTAATGAATGAATATTTTGAGCTCTTTTTTAATCTCTTGAAAAATAGATATCATTCTGAATGCTGAAGAGAGGTCACTGAAGTGATTCTTGTAAAACCTAAGAGAAAAGCTTCAATTCTTAAGTTATATAGAGTGATATCTCTATTGAACTGTCTGAGAAAGATTTTAGAAAAGATAATAGCTACTAGACTATCTTTTATAAACTCTATTAGTGATTCTCTTGTATTTAATAAACAAATGAGAGATAGAAATCAATGTTTCACAATTAACACTGTTCTCTCAGTGATTCATAATATTTAAATAGCAAAGTATAAAGATCTGGTCTCAACTGCAGCTTTTATTGATATAAAAGATATATTTATTCATGTTTCAAAGTCAAAGATGATTCAAACTTTGAAGATGTTAAATCTATCACTTTTTCTGATAAAATGAGTTAACAGTTTTATATTCAAAAAAATCATATAACTATTCTTTGATGAAATGAAATAAGATAAGACTGAGATAAAAATAGAAGTACTGTAAGAATCTTCAATCTCATCTGTTTTATTTACACTATACACTGCATATCTATTTAAGAATAGAGAGATGAAAATAGTGAGATCTTCAAATTATATGAATGATATTGATCTAGTCTACAGTTTAAAAATAATCAAAGAGAATTTACAAGTGATTGAAAAGGCAGTAAAAAAATCTTTGTTAGAGTAGATATAAATCAAATTTAATTTAATATGAATAAAACTGAGTTAATTCATTTTTTTCCCAGATTCAATGAGAAACAACTATGTCTAACTCTTTTGAATAAAGAGATTCAACTCTGTTTGAATGTCAAGTCATTAGAAGTATGATTAAACTTCAAGTTAAATTTTAAATATCATATTCAACAAAGAACTATCAAGGCAGAAAGACTATTAAATAATATAAACAGACTGTTAAGTACAGAGAGAGATCTATTGTTTCAGACTATGAGACAGTTATACATAGTCTGTATCATCTCAGTAGCTGATTATGAAGTTCAAGTTTGATGAAATAATCAAGAAAATTTCACTGAACTCTTTCAAAGTCTGTAAAACAGAGTTTTGAGAAGAATTCTGAAAGCATTTAAATCATTATCTATTAAAGCAATGAAAATTGAAGCTTCAATTCCCTTCTCTGCTATAGATTTGAAAAGACCTGTATAAACTATACTCTGAGAGTTATAAAGATAAACTCAAATTATATAATCAGTCAAAGAGTTTCTTCTTCATTTTCATAGACTTGCAAATAAGTGAACTATCTAAAGAGAGAGAATATGAACAGTATTTAAAGAAGATCTCTACAATCAATATAAAAGACTCTATTTTGATTTACTCAGATGACTCAAAAAATGAGACTTTGAATAGATTAGATGCAGACATTGCTTATACTGAAGATAGTATCAATTTTATCTCAGATTTCTGAAATTTAGACTGTGAATCTGAAGTCTTTGTTGCTGAACTATTTATAATAGTGAACGCTTTCAAACTCATTAAAATAAAATCTTATAAAAGAGAAAATAGTTTATAAGAGATATGAATATTCTCTAATAATCAAGCTGCTTTAAAAAGACTGAGAAATAGTCAGATGTATAATAATCAAATGAATCTTGTATCAATTTTAAATTCTGTTATAAAGATTTAAAAGAGAAGAATATTCAAACTGATAATTCATCTACACTAAGTTTCTGCTCATATAAATATTTATAGTAATGAATTGGCTGATTCAGCTGTAAAAAAGAGTTCAGAATTAAGCAGATCTATTCAAAAAACAGTGTTCTGATCTTTTATAAAGAGAAAGATAAAAGAATCTTGTTTAAATAAGTGAAATAAAAGCTGAGAGAAATAAAAGAAGAGTATACATTATTCAAGATTTGAAACAAAACTCAAGTGAAAATCTTGTTTAATTAAATATAAAAAGAAAGTTTTCTCACTCATAAGTCAGCTGAAACTAGAATATGATTATTTCAAATATTATATACAAAGATTTAATAATAGATTTGATTCAACAGAATGCTCATTCTGTAATATAAATGAAAATTCTAAGTATATTATAATATATTATGTACTATACAATAGTCTCAGAGTCAGATTGAAAGAGAAGTATAATTTAAATTAATTAATTATAAGGTTCTTATTCTCAACTGAGACAGGAATTAAATACTTAATAGACTTTCTATCAGAAACTGAAGCAGCTATAAGGTCAGTGTGGCTCAGTTGATAAGACTGGTCATCAAGGCTGCACACATTAGAGGTGTGTGAGTTCGAATCTCATTGCTGACATCTGTCACTTCTTATCTATGAAAGCCTTTATGTAATAGAGGCTGAGCCTAATTAGTAAGACTTGATACAGAGTAGAACTCTCTACTACAAGCTAAGTCACTAGTTAAGTGAGATTCTGTGAACACTCATCAGAGCTGATATAAGATGTCAATGTCTCACTATTCTACTGTGCATCTGTCAACATTCTAATGATATAGAGTCAAGTCTAATGTAGTGATTATACACTTCTTAAACAAGTTGCTAACTAGGGTCATCATCAGAGCCTAGCTTCCCCTTAAATACAGAGAATGATTTTGAAAATCATCTGACTAGCAGGCCTAGATGCGCATCTAGGCTCTAAACAGAGCACTCTGATAGGCTAGAGTCTGCAAGCTCACTGTCAAGCTCTAATACTGACAGGGAGAACTGCAGTCATCAAGTCTATGATTAGTCTCTAACACAGAGTGAGATCACAACAGCTGATTAATAGGTCTATGAGCATCTAATGAGACTGAGATCAGCAACTGGAAGCTTGATGTGTACATTATCAAGTGAGCAGTGACAGTCACTAACTGATGTCTCTGAAAATTAGTGGCTGACCTGAGAGAATGAATGCAGTGATCAATTAATTATAGATGATTAAATGTAATTAGCTTAAGATGCATTCTGTGAGTAACTAGCACTCATAGTCATCTTCTATTAAAGCAATGAAAATTGAAGCTTCAATTCCTCCTTCTGCTATTAGATTTGAAAAGGCCTGTATGAACTATACTCCAAGAGTTATAAAGATGAGCTTAAATTATATAATAAGAGAAAGAGTCTCTTCTTCATTTTCATTAATTAACTCTGGAAATGAACTGAATTGAAATAGATTTCTTGATTGAAATGAAAATAATTCTTCAAAGAAAATGTCTTCTTAACTGTACAGACTATGCTCCACTGATTAAAAATCATTTTT
>NW_003101635.1:69691-73014 GCF_000003855.2 Blastomyces gilchristii SLH14081 | reverse complement strand
CAGATTGAAAGAGAAGTATATCTAAATCAATTAAATATGAGATTCTTATTCTCAACTGAGACAGGAATTAAATGCTTAATAGACTTTCTATCAGAAACTCAAGCAGCTATAAGAAAATGACTGAATTCAGAAATATCTGAATATGAAGAGGAGGAAATTGATCAGATATAGTCTGTTAAAACAGCTATATACTATCTTTTAAAAATTTATTTCATTACAGTCTCTCTTTATTTTACTTTACTTTTTTCTTTCTATTCTTTTCTATCTATCTATTTAATGTTTCTATCTTTAAGACTGTGTTCTCTTTTCTTTTGTCATGATATTGTTAAATGATTTCAAAGTATCAGAAGATGTTAAAATACTGCAATTTGTAAACAGTTTTTGTATTCTGAGCTGGAATTTTCTGATTTTGCATATCTGAAATTGGTGAATGTATAATAGTTAACTTTATAGATATAGGAAAAACACTGAGAACTAAAAGTTCTCAGGTAGATGTCATAGTCTCTGACTGCATACATCTATAATTGAATAATAATAATAATAATAATAATGAAGCACCTATAAGCAATTAGCTGAATTAAGAAATATCTGAATATGAAGAGGTGGAAATTGATCAGATATAGTCTGTTAAAACAGCTATATACTATCTTTTAATATTTTTGTTTTATTATAGTCTCTCTTTACTGTACTTTTTCTTTTCTTTTCTGTTCTTTTCTATCTATGTATTTAATGTGTCTATCTTTAAGACTTTGTTCTCTTTTCTTTTGTCATGATATTTCTAAATGATTTCAAAGTATTAGAAGGCGTTAAAATACTGCAATTTGTAAAGAGTTTTTATATTCTGAGCTGGAATTTTCTGATTTTGCATATCTGAAATTGATAAATGTATGATAGTTGACTTTATAGATATTACAAAAACTCTGAGAACTAAAAGTTTTCAGGTAGATGTCATAGTCTCTCACTATATACATCTATAATTGAAGAATAATAATAATAACAACTTTATGAGATTGACTAATCGAAAGAAGATAGTTCATACAATTCTATCAACTGATATGAGAGAAATATTTCACATTTCTGATATAGAAGAGTTAAATCTGATTATATATTAACAAGTAAAGAGAATGATTTATAAGATCTTATCTGAAAGAATTCTGAATATTATATGAGACCTGAAAGGGGAGAAAATCAAGATAAATAATTTAGAAGATAACAAGTGTACAAAGAAACTTCTGAAGAAGTATAAAAAGATATTTTAAACAGATTTTTTATCAGAATTGTAACTGAATTGAGAATTTGTACATGAGATTGACACAGAGAACATGAAATCAGTCAACTAAAATGCATACTCTCTGTCAGAAACACATCTTAAAGAACAGAAGTGTCAGATCACAAACCTTCTGAAACATAATCTTATATTACTCTCATCAAGTGTATGAGATTTCCCAGTTCTATTTGTGAAAAAAATAGAAGAGAAGTAATGAATGTACATTGATTATCAAGCACTTAATAAGCTTACAATCAAGAACAGATACTCACTGTCATGAATTTAACAACAGTTGAATACAGTCAGAAATGCCTGATATCTATCAAAGATTAATCTTCTCTCAGAATATTAGCAGATTTATATAGATAAACTATCAGTACTGTGAACTATATTTAATACATAATGAGAGAAGTTTAAATTCCTGACAATACTATTTAGTCTAATAAATGTGTGTCAGGAAAAAGAGGTTATACACTACTGAACGCCATCAACATCATATTACTACAATATTTCTCATCATCATCAGCTTACTACAACACTCATCTAATACTCGCTTATGCTAGCTCTCTTGGCTCACACATATATTTTACTATAAATAGCTCTATCTTTTGTATGAAATAGATATATTAGAGAGTGTACAGATAATATAACAAGCAGATCTTAATACATATAAGATTCATATATCTTTAACATATTCATCCATGACACCCAATCTGACAGTTATGAGCCCGGTAAGCAGCATCTGAAGAGAAGCGCGATACACTGATCTCAATTCTCATTTGAATTTGACAACAATCATTTGAACTGAGATGATTGATCCTCATTTATATACAGTTCAATCTACTCAACTGTTATACCTGATCTCAATCCTCATTCGAACTGATAACTATCATTTGAACTGAGACAATTATACATCAATCTCAATCCTCATTCGAACTGATAACTATCATCTGAACTGAGAAGATTGATCCTCATTCATATACAGTCCGAAATACTCGACTGATATACACTCTGAATTCTGATCATATTCACAAATACTTGAACTGATTCCTCAATTCATTCAATATAACTGATATGACAGACAAGACAATGTCTAGTGCGACAGTTCACCTTAGTGTTCCTGGAGATTGAAAACTGTGGTACAAGCATATGCTAGAATATGCAAAGGACAAGAAGGTATCAGACTTCATCAATCTTGATAAACCTGATATCTTCTCTGAACAAGAAGAACCTCTTAAACCCGAGTGTTCAGAAGAAGCCACCGCGGAGGCCAAGATAACATATGATATCAAGGTCACTGCATGGAAAATCAAATATATGAAATATGAGAAATTGAATGAAGGTATGACAAAGATACAAGATGTCATATGAAGAACAGTGAATGCCACAGAGCTATGACATGTACACAGTGAGAATGATGATGTAAAGAACATTATTCATTTATTAAGAGATTGTCTCTCACTCACAACTGCAGACTATCAAGATGATGTGAGAACCTGATATCATGATCTCTGCAAAGCACTGAAAAACAGAGATATAGAGAAGTGATTAAATGACTGATCACTCATCAAAAATAATATCAAAGAGGTGGATATAGCTGGACAGTTCAACTTGAAGAAAGACTTCTTAAATATGAGTCTAGCTATTGATGCAGGTTATATACCAGCATGGGCTAAGAATGTCTGACATGATAAAGATGTCATATCTTTGATAGAGTTAGTTAAGGACTTCAAGAAACAGTATAGAGAAATGAGTATTCTCAAAGAAGATAAACCTATGAACTTTACTACTCTTAATAGAAGATCTCAGCAATCATCATCAGTGACATTCAGAAACTGCATCTGTGAAGCCTGTCACTGATATGCTCAGTGCTACTATCTCAATTCATCAAGGAAGCCATCTGAATGAAAGGAAAATGAGGAGAAGAGAACTCAGATTGATCAAGCTCTTAAAAATCAAGAATTGAAGAGATGTGTTGATTGTGTGTTATCTAGAGATTCATCAACAAATACAGATATAGTAGATGTCAATGAGACAGTTCTAGAAGAAATGGTTC
>NW_003101635.1:61209-69591 GCF_000003855.2 Blastomyces gilchristii SLH14081 | reverse complement strand
AGATCATAAATCTATCAATGAACAGATCTGAAAAATATCAATGAACTCTTCAAATTCTCACTCCTACCTCTGAAACTCCTGGATTCTTGATACTGATGTGAAACAGTATATATGCAATAATTGAACACATTTTCTATTCTTTACACCTGCGAATGAGAATGCAGAAGTCTATACAGGTAATTCCAGCACTAAAGTTGAAGATTATGAAACTGTTAGAACAATCATGATAAATGAAGCAGATAAGCAGTTTAATGTCAACCTCATCAACACAGCTTACATCCCAAATTTCCATACAAATATCATCACATGAAAACCGTGTTTCCATATAGAAGGCATCTATTATGATGGAAAGAACTTCAGATTGTGAAAATGCACAGATAATATAATCTTTGCATGCATTGAAGTATTTGAGAAGTTGCTAGTTACAGAATATAGTGAAATAGCTGTTTTCTCAACTATCTCAGAAAAATTCACTACTGAAGCTGATGCAGCTATCACATCACACACATCTAACATCACTATATCTGCAAAAATTATATCTTCAAATTCTTCAACTTCTACAAATTCTTCTTCTAACCTGTTAAAACACACTTCAATAAATCATTCTTTCAACCTGTCAATACACACAAAACCTTCTCAAAAACCTAAGATGTCTATAGCTACTCAGTCTACATGACATAAGAGATTAGAACATTCATTGAAAATCATCATTCAAAAGCTTGTAAATGATGCAACTGGTATTCACATCATCAATCTAGAAGACACTGCAGATGAGCTTATCACTGAGTATTGCAAACCCTGTCATCTATCTAATGCAAAAAATCAAATATCTAGACATCTTCATGTTAGATCTCAAATACCATTCAAACATCTATACATGAATATCACACATGACCCTATACAGTGCTATAATAATGAGTGTTATCTCATATATTTCATGTGTGATTATCTACATTTTTATATAGCTATAACAGCTATCTGAAAATCAGAAATCTGAAAAGCTCTTAGACAAGCTATCAATTGAATTAAACATCAATTCAACTGTACTACAAAGATCATTTGTATTGACAATGATACTGCAATCAAGAAAGTAGATGAATTCACAAATTGAGTGAATGATGAAGGCCTAGAGATGAAGTATTCTTCAGAGTATATTCATGAGTAAAATGATGCAGCAGAGTGAGCAGAAGCAATATTAATAACAAAGACAAGAACTCTACAGATAGAATCCCTTCTGTCACAATCACTTTTCCCTGAGATTGCACTTACTGTCACCTATCTAGTGAATCAAACCTCTACTAGAATTCTAGATTGAAAGTCATCTCTACAAGCATTAAAAGAATTCTTATAAATCAAATCTCACTTCTGCACTCATCTTCAAATCTACAGATGTCACATCTATGCAAAGGTACTGAATGAAGTCCTTAATAGAAACTGCTCTCAGAAGCTAGATTTCTGTGCACATGTTGAATATATAGTTGAATATGATTCTACAAACATCTATTGAATTTGAATTCCACACTTAGAATGAGTGATAAGAGCAAGAGATGTGATGTTTGATGAGAATAAGAAATTCAACTCTGAAGACCTCTACATTGAAAGACAACTAAGAGATTGAGTAGCTAAGAAGGTGAAGCTTCTACATATGAAAGTTCAAGAACCATCCATGACTTCTATCAATCAATTGAAAGAGATTATAGATGCAGATATTGATGATTTCCATCCTGAAGAAAATGCTCAAAGCTTTAAAAAAATAGGGAAGGAAAATAACATTTCAATCCTTTCTACACCAGATTCAATGCCAGAGTCAACAGGTTCTGATGTTGATATTAATACTCATTCAGCTGTGATAGATAATCAAACATGAATCATTGCACCTAGAGCTCATGATATCAGTGCTGACTTTGATGAAGCAAATATCATTGATGGCCGCAGAACCTGAAAACACAGAGCTGCTCACCTTGTGACAGTTTCAATTGTCAAAAACAATCCATTTCAAATAATCAATAAGGCATTCTCTCAATCACATCAAGACTTCAACAAGTCTCAATATTTATTTCCAAATACTGTTTTTACAGTTATTAATAATACAGCTACATTAACAGCATCTATATCAACTTCAAGAATTCATAGATCTCAACTGTCAGATTCACTGAATCACTGAGCAGATGTCAAAAAATATCTACATCATGAAGAATTTGAGAATGCTGCTAAGCAGGAATGGGATAGTATATCTCTGCAGAATACATATGAAATTACTAGCAGATTACAGAGAGATATCTCAGTTATCTCTCTACAATGAGTATTCATCTACAAATTCAATGATGAAGGTTTTCTTTTGAAATACAAAGCTCGCATCTGCATACACGGAGATCTTCAACCAATCACAGATCTCACTACAAAA
The DNA here is from genome assembly GCF_000003855.2 of Blastomyces gilchristii SLH14081. NCBI lineage: Eukaryota > Fungi > Ascomycota > Eurotiomycetes > Onygenales > Ajellomycetaceae > Blastomyces > Blastomyces gilchristii. Next base: position 67,187 of record NW_003101635.1, on the reverse strand, counting down.
GCCCACACTCTAGCTGTCAGAGATCTTCAAATCTTGTTAGCTTTAACAGCAGCATTTGATCTAGATGTGGAACAGCTAGATGAAATCAATGTCTTCATTAATAGTGATATTGATGAGCTAGTATATGTGGAACTACCTGATGAATGATGAAAGTTGAAGAGGATGTAAAATTTGAAGTGTAAAAATCATGTGCTAAAACTTCTATGAGCATTATATGAATTATACAGATCACCTCTTCTCTGGTTAAATGAACTATCTTCAACATTGAGAACACTAGGCTTCATCTCTATGTCAGAGGATTGATATCTCTTCTCTAATGATCAATTAATCATCTTCTTCTATGTGAATGATATCATCATTCTATCACAATAAGAAGATTTGAAAGAAAGAGATCAACTAATCAAAGATCTTAAAAACACCTACAAGATCTGACAGATGAGAGATTTGAAATGATTCCTCAACATGTGAATAATACATGATTGCCTCAATTTGAAGCTCTGGCTATGTCAGAATACCTATATTGATAAGATAGTTGATACATATCATCTCACACACGCCCGCAAGACATATACCTCACTAACTGATGCTTCATTAGAGCCTTTTAATGAGCCAGCCATATCTGCAAAAATTCATCATTATCAACAATGTATCAGCTTCTGCATCTACTCAGTGATGATGACTCGCCCTGATATCACATATGCAGTGAGTAAACTAGCTATTTTCATGACAAATTCATCAGAACATCACTTGTCAGAGATGAATAGAATGATATCTTATCTATGCAATATGAAGAATCTCACTATTCAATATGATGATAACATTGGCAGACCTCTATAACTTGATCTCAAACCTGATATCATTGAAGCCGTCAGTGATGCCTCTTTCACAGATAATCTGAATCACTGCTCTACACAAGAATACATCTTCAAACTATTCAGTGATACTGTTGATTGGAAATCAAATAGACAGACAATCATAACTACATCTATCACAGAAGCTGAGCTTGTAGCTATCTCACAAGCTGGCAAGGAGTCTATCTGGTGGGATAGATTCTTTCAATATATTCAATTTGAACCTGGCCACAAGATTCATATCCAATGTGATAATCATCAAACTGTTGACATTCTTACAAAGGAAGACCTCTCTATAATCATTAAGCTCCACCATGTTGATATATATGAAAGCTGGCTCTGAGAATGTGTTCAATTCAGTGATATTATAGTTGATTGAGTGCCTACAGCCCAGATGCCAGTGAATGGCCTCACTAAGGCTCTGCCACGCCAGAAACATAAGGAATTCATCAAGATGCTAGGCCTAGTTGATATATCAGATATCATCAAGGCTGAAGCAGAATGATGATATAAATGATCTATCTTGATGTAATCTCTACAGATTCATCTACACTCTTTATATTGTCGCTTTATTTACACTTTCATTTACACTTTCATTTACACTTTCATTTACACTTTCATTTACACTTTCATTTACATGTTACATTCACTGAAGGGGGTGTGTCAGGAAAAAGAGGTTATACACTACTGAATGCCATCAACATCATATTACTACAATATTTCTCATTATTATCAGCTTACTACAACACTCATCTAATACTCACTTATGCTAGCTCTCTTGGCTCGCACATATATTTTACTATAAATAGCTCTATCTTTTGTATGAAATAGATATATTAGAGAGTGTATGAATAATATAACAAGCAGATCTTGATACACATAAGATTCATATGTCTTCAACATATTCATCCGTGACACTCAATCCGACAATGTGTCTGTTATCTTCTAAATAATGATGAATACAATTCTTTATAAACAGAATAAAACCTTATGCCTTATATATCTAAATAATATCTTAATCTTTTTAAACTTATACAATGAATATCTGAAGTATTTCATTAAAGTGCTTACAACTCTAACAGAGTATAAGCTATATATCAAATCAATTAAGTTTGTGTCTGCAATGAAAGTGTTAAAGTATGTAGAATATGTAGTGAGTCATAATTGTATACACCTCAGCTCAGAGAAGCTGAATGTCATAGTGAATTAGTTGTGACTGAGAAATATATATTATATATGACAGTTTCTTGAGTTGATCTCATATTATCACATATTCATCAAAGATTTCACATGGATAGCTGTATTACTATTCAATCTTTTGAGAGAAATAAATGCACATCTGTGAAAGAAGAAGTTTCATTCAATTATCTGAAATACTGTGTGCAAAGAGGCCTTGCTTGTACTGAGAAAACATGTGTAACATTCTCAGTGCTTATTCAATCAGATTGTAATAAATATTTCTATATTAAGACAGATGTATCTGAATAAGCTATCAGTGATACTCTTCTACAGATGATAAAGAACAGCAAGCTACATCTGATAATGTATAATAGTAGAAAACTATCAGATGCTGAGCTCAATTACTCAGTGTATAAAAAGAAATTGCTGATAATCAAGCACATGCTTATATTATAAAATAGATATAGTAACATCACATATACAATAACAGTGATTACAGATTATGAAAGTCTCATCTATCTATAATTAATAATAAAGTCTTTCACATGTTTAGTATGTTGAATCTCGGAGTTCTAAGTATACAATCTTCATATTAAATACTGAATAAGATCAGATATTCGATATCTGATACAATTAGTCACAGACTTAATTTCATGAGTGAGAGTTCTATGAATCAGATATAAAAGAAGTTCACACAAAACATACTGAAGAGATATAAAAAATCAGAATAAGTGAATATCATAATCTCTCACTTGAAGAATAACAAAGTGTTAAATAATAAGTATTTTATAAAAGTAGTGGAAGAGATGCTTCTGAACTTTATTATTATTATTATTATTGTTTCATTATACTCATATGCAAGCGGAGCTTATAATGAGTCCTTCCATGATGTTAAATACAGGTCAAGTGTTGATTATACAGGAGGAAATACAGATGTTGAGACCATGCCAAGATAACAAGAACATAGGAAATACAAAGAAGTGACAATTAGATGCATGCAATAATAACATCCCAGCCCAGGAACATAGAGTGATTTTATTAGAGTGATTTGTACACCTCTGTATTTATTAGAAACCTGAGGTGCTCGGGTTCCAGATTTAATGTATCCCCTGCGGGTTTTGAACCCACACGCCTTGGTTTCCCCACGCCAAGGCGCTACCGGGAGGCCGCATTAATCATTCGGCCACCGGGGCGATGCTTCTGAACTTCACACTGAGAAAATTGAAAATCAATGTTATACTCTACTGCAATCTGAGATATATAAAGACTCTCTATAGAAAGCATCTATTTAGATATGACTTGATAACTTATATACATAAGAAATTCAGTCACTTAGAAAGCTCTGAACTCATGAGTGTACTTAAATTAAGAGTGTACTGATCAAGCAAGACTGAGAACATTCAGATATACACTCACAAGTGTGTGAATTATCAGGTTGTGAAAGAATCTAAGAAAGAATTAGAATATAAAAAAGTATAATATCAGATAGAATGTATAATACAGTTATTTAAGTAATAAGAGATGAATCTCATAGATATATTACTATAAACATCAAATGAAAATCATTGAATAATTACTGCTATTAACTACACTACTAACTGATCACTTATACAAGCAGTTTCAGAGATAACTGAGAAGATAGTGATAAAGTTCTTATATAATGAGATCTATGTTAACTATGAAATGTCATATGAAATTCTGACTGATAGTAATGTGAAGCTTGTAGAAGAAGTAGTGAGGCATTTCATGAGCCAGTTATATACAAGATATTATAGAACAATGCTATATCATCTGTAAATGAATAGAAAGATAAAACACTTGAATAAAATTCTGAGTAACATGCTGATGAAATATCTAGTGAGTAAGTCTATGAGATTATAAGATTAATATCTTGAGCAGATGTTATTACTCACACAAATTCAGCAGTATGCAGTCTTCAAGTATTCATCATTCTATCTGTTATACAGATTGCATTCACACATCTCAGAAAATGCTTCAGAAAAGATGAGAGAGAAAGCAGTAATTGCAGATATAAAACTAAGATTGAAAGAGATCAGTTATATATATATAAAAGCTAAAAAGTTACTTCTGAACTGAGCAATTCAATTAAAAAGAATCCAAGACTCACTAGTTAAGCAATTAAGTCTTAAGATAAGAATGTAAGTTCTTCTATACAATAAGAGTTCTAAGAAGTTATAATCTAGATAGTTTGAGCTCTATAAAATACTCAAATCACATTCTCTGAAAATACACGTTGAAAGAATCAGAGGAACAGATCTTACATAACTTAATAAATAATTCATCTCTTGTAGAGATAAAGATGTCAGACTCAAGTGAATTATAATTATTCACAGCACTATTATCAGTATTGAAAAAGAAGAGACTTCTAATTGAAAAGTCTTAAAAAGTAAGAGAAATCATAGACACTTATGAATCAGATAATCTTATTTTTTCAATCTTTTCACAATAATAAGAAAAGAATGAGAAGTAATGAAGAAATCAGATAAATATTGTACTTTAATAAGTGATAAGACTGTAGCTGACTATATAATATCACATCACAGATGGTGAGAATATTATAGTAAAGAGCAGTCTCAAAGCAGCAGACTTATCTATGAGTCATATCACAGAAGAAAAAGAGATTCAGAGTTGAATTTAACTGTCTATATCAGTTCAATTGCAGAAATAACAGAGGACAAAGTATCTAAAACATTTACAGACATATGAGATCAAGCTATCTCAATCTCTGAGAATACTCAGAGATCAGATAAGATTAGTTTAAATGAGCTGTTTACTACAGTTGTCTGAGCAGGTGAAAAGAGACAGTATAATATATAAGACGGAGTTATAAGAGTGAAAGCTGCTGAACCTAGTCACTGAACACTGTATTATATAGAGATTATATAAGAGTAGTAGCTAGCAGATGAAGAAAAAGTGTAAGAAAAGACAAGAAGATGTTATAAGAGATAATGAATTAGTCACTGATTATAAGAGTCAGCTGTAAAAAGATAAATGTTATTATACATACTTTATCTCTTTTCATACATCACATATTTAATTCAATTTCTAACAGTATGTCATTCAAAAAACATCAAAAACAAAGGGAATTTCAAAACTTGAAAATTATAAGAGATTTAAAAACTGTAAGTTACTTCTGTAATAACACTGTATATATCTGTGATTTCTCTATCACTCTGTATACAACATTAGTATTGTTTATCACAAGATGAACTGAAATACTAATATAGAAATGTATACATATGTGTGAAGAAAAATTGAAGAACAGTATAAAGCCTGCAGAATCAGAAGTTTGAGTAGAGAGACTAAAGATTAGAGAGACTGTAGAAGAAGAAGACATAGATAGATTAGATAAATAATAGCAGAAGTTACTCAGAGTTAAATACTTACAATCTGATATACACACAATCTTCTTTACAGAAGAGAGAGAGAAAATAACAGAAGAAGATTAAGAGCAGAAGAGAGTAATCTCAGCAGTGTTATTATCTTCAGAAATTAAAATAATCTCTGATACTGAAGTAACTAAGAATCATTATTAGTGTATAAAACTATAAAATCAAAGATAAGAACAGTTACTGAGTAAACATCTACTAGTCTTGCAGTTGTAAATGTAATTACAACACACATAAGTCTTCTCAGAAAGAGAGAGAGAGATATGAAAGAATGCAGAAAACAGAACACTGCATATCAACAGCTCATTTTCATAATAATATTTCAGATAAGACATATGAGTCTTATATCTGCAAATGTAGAAGAGTACAATATCTGTATTTCTATGCTTAAAAATGCAGATATTCTTCATCTGAATAATGAAGTTGAATAACAGACATCACAGAATAGGCTTATACAGATCTATCATTCTAAAGAAATTTATCAGAGTGAATATATCTATAATATTAAATTTAATAGTTATAAAAAGTTCTTAGTGAA
>NW_003101635.1:51267-59617 GCF_000003855.2 Blastomyces gilchristii SLH14081 | reverse complement strand
TCTTTGTATATAGATTTGAAATAATCATATCTAGTTTCAGCTGAATTATAGATGAGAATATTTTCTTTTTACATTTTATTAAATCAGATTTCTACTTGAGTTTTATTTTAAATCTTGAATAATGTATACTCTTCTTTTGTTTCTGCCAGCTTTCATTTCACTTATTTAAACAAGATTCTTTTATCTTTCTCTTTATAAAAGATCAGGACACTGTTTTTGAATAGATCTGCTTAATTATGAACTCTTTGTTACATCTGAATCAGTTAATTCATTGCCGTGTTTACATTGTCTTAGTTACTCAGATTTTACAGACATCTCAAGACTCATTTTCTATTGATATCAGAATTTTGAAAATCCGTCACTATGTGAGAACTATTAATAAAGAATGTATATATATTTATATATATCTGATCAGAGATTGTTTAAGTAGAAAGAAAAGAATTATAAGTCTGTGAAATTACAGACAGTTCTGACAGTACTAAGATCTTCACAGAATGAACTGTCAATTATACTTTATAAGGAACTACTTATAGAGAGACTTACAGTAAAAAGTAAGATTATCTTATTAAAAATCAGAGACTGATCTGAGGAAGATGCAGAGTTAGCTGCTAATCTGAAGATCAGATATAATAACAGAGTTAAAAAAGATAAAAGTACTGTTATAAATTACAGTATCTCTGTATTATCACCTAACAGAAAATAATCAGATATATTATAGAGACACTTATAAAAATCACAGTGACAATCAGATAGTATTTATGAAAATATTGAAAATTTGAAAAAATTTGATTTTTAAAAAGCTTTTGAATTAATATATAAATATTATTAGAAATACTCTCTCTCTATTCTTTAAGTGAAAACACTTTATGAATAAATAAAAATACTCACAGATTGTGAAAATAAAAGCTGTTACAGAAAAAGAAAAAAAAAGATAAAGTTCTATAAATAGATCTGAGATATTTACACTACTTTAAAAAGTCTGTTTACACTATAAGTGATTCTGCAGAACGGTTAAATCATTTTAATAAATAAAAAATAATTATCAATCATGAGTTTAAACCTTTTTAATAATTATAAAAAATGATTATAAATTGTAAAGATCTTGATTTTATAATTCTACAGAGTGAATAAAAGAATGAAAAATTTCTCACAACTTTATATTATTAAAAAATGATGATTTGTAAGAATAAGTAAAAGATTAACTTATAAATACTTCTCTTTAATAAGAGTAATTTTATAAAAAGTAATTTATAATACAGAATGAATCTGTATATCAGCTATATAAAAGTTTTGTAAAAGAATATGTAAAAGTTAACTAGAACTCTTCTGAATAAAACATATAGAATGAATTTATATATCAGTTATATAAAAACTTTATAGAAGATTAATTAAAAATCAACTGAAACTTTTCTAAATGAAAAATATAAGATGAATTTATATAACAGTCAGAGAAAGATCTGCAGATTATATAAAGCTCTTATAAAATACAGAACTGAGTGACAGATTCTTTTTTTTTACAGTAATAAGAGATTTTTTCTTACTGAGATTGTTTATAAATATAAAGAGTTTTTAGTGAGTATTACTGCAGTGCTGAGTCTGATTTTATAAAATCACTCAGTGAAAAGCTTCACAGATGAAGCTCTAAAGAAAGAGAAATATATAAGAAATCTCATTTCTTACAGATTTTTTATCTCTATTTTTATCTCTTATATAATCAATACAGTTGGCAGCTCTTGACTATATACAATTATATAGACTGAAGTTTGTAACTACTATTTATAACTCAGTTTAAATACTATTATACATTTACTCTTTACATGTATTTTTCTACTGCAAATACTTCTAGTAATTATCAGTACATATTATATCAAGCTATGAATCTTTAAATAATCATCTATACGTACTTATTCTTATAAAGTATCTGATTACTTATTTTTCACTGAAATATACTTAATTACAGTATTTTCTATCACAGCTAACTCACTTGTTTCTGTATAATAAAATTTTTATATATCTCTTTTACTATACTCAGTTGTAATTTTAAATATTTTCATTCTGCTTTCAACTCAAGTGTAAAATCATGAGTGAAAATCTGTAAACAGAAAAGTGTTGAAAGCTCTTTATTCAATATAAAATAATGTAAGCTGAAGTGTGTGAAATACAATATAAAATCACTCACTTATTTACATTTTATAAAGTCTTTATAACACTTATCTCATATAGTTACTTTTTTAAAGTTATACAAGATTCATTTAAAACACTCATTTTAAATTTATAAGAATTAATATTATTCTTACTCTGCAAAATTCATCTTTTCATTTAATATTTATAATAACTTCACTTTTTCATATAAAAACACTGTAGATTTTAAAACCTGTTTAAATTTCATTGATTATCTATCTATGAGTTTTTACTTGATATAACAATACAACTGCATTTGACTCAGTCAGTTGATTACAGTATTATTTTTTCAGTTATTATTAAAGCTTAGTGACTTTAATAAAACTCATACTTGAATTTTCATTATATATAATAGTTTCAGATGATGTATAAACTTCTGAAAAGATTATAAATGATTATAATGAGATTTTCAAAGTTAATATAATTGTTTATCTGAATAAATGTTCAATTTTCTACTGCAGACTTATAATTTGATTTTCTCTTTTTCTATTAATAATGATAATGATGTCAGTGAAGCTTTTCATAATAAATACTTGATCTGCAGTGAACATCAACTGTTACTTAATTTTCACTTTGATTTGTTACTGTGTATACAAGACTTCAATTTCATTTAAAATTCTTATATATATACAGAGTTTCATTTTTAGTTCTGTGATTTCAGCTACTTTTCTTACTGCTTTAAGTAAATCTTTTAAAGAGTTCTATATACTCGCTAATTCAGATAGCAGAAAAGAGTGTTGTTTATATTGATTAAAAAAAGTATTCATTTCAGAAGATTTTTTATTAATTGTATAGTGTTTTTTATTTTATCATTTGTATTGTTATTATATAATTCTGATAATAATTACTGCTCTTTTTATTTTTCTGAGTAGAGAGTAAACTTTGTTAAATCAGTATTCACTGATTTTTTTTCTCTTTCTCACATTTTATTATATTCATACATGTAATATTTGTTTGAGTGTGAAGTTTTTTCTCAATAAATAGAGTAGTATCAATCAGATACTTTTTCACTTACTACTTTTTTATATATTTCTATTCTGAGATGTTTAAAATCACTCTAAAATGATAACTGTATATTACTTTGTAAACAGAATTATTATATCACTGAGAATCTTGTACTTCTCACTGATTTTTAAACATGTTATCAAATGTGATTTAAAGATTGTGAAGTCAGTATAAGATTATAAGCATACATCAGCTTTTTATATATAAAATAACTAGAGAAGCTGGTAGAGCCTCTTACATTTGTAGGTGTATTCAGAAGCAGCCGTATTATTATTCAACAGTTATATATTTTTTCAAATTATAATTATCTTTCTTTATCTTATCTTTTCTTTTCTTTTTATTTTCTCATGTAATATATGTATTTTTAAGACTTGATTTGTTTTCTTTTATCACATTATTTTGTAAATAATTTCACAAATATTAGAAGATGTTAAAAATGCTGTAATTTGTAAAAAGCTTTTCTATTCTATACTGTAATTTTCATGATTTTACATATCTGAAATTGATAAATGTATAATAGTTAGCTTTATTGACAGTAGAAAAACTCCTGAGAATTAAAAGTTTTCAGATAAATATTATAGTCTCTGACTGTATAAATTTATAATTGAAAATTAATAATAATAATAATAATAATCTGCAAATTGCATTTTCTATGAGAAAAAAAATCATTAAAACTCCGTTCTCATCTGACTGTTAGTATTATTATTATCCTTTTATTATAGATGTATACAGTCAGAGACTATAATATCTGTCTGAAAACTTTTAGTTCTCAGAGTTTTTCTAATATTTATAAAGCTAACTATTATGCATTTCTCAATTTCAGATATGTAAAATCAGAAAAATTCCAGCTCAGAATATAAAAACTATTTATAAATTACAGTATTTTAACACCTTCTAATACTTTGAAATCTGGGACGAGCTGCGCTCAATCAATTATATTGACTATGTCATTACACTTCACAGATTGTAAGAAATCCCGCTTCTCATGAATTCTTTACCTCTATTTCTATCTCTTGCGTAATTAATAGGGTTAGCGGCTCTTGACTACACACAACTATATAGACTGAAGTTTGTGAATACTATTCATAACTCAGCTTAAATACTATTATACATTTAATCTCTATATTTATCTTTCTATTATAAATACTTCTAGTAGTTAACAGTATATATCACATCAAGATGTAAACATCTGAATAATTATCTGTAAGCACTTATTCTTACATTTCAAGCTCTGTCAGTCAGTAATCATCTGTTATGACTGAAAGAACTAGAAACTCATATACTTCAATCTCTAGAAACTCTACTGCAGATACTTAGAAGCAGTTATCTGAATCATGAATAATCTCTATAAAAGAAGTCTCAGAGAACTTATTAATTACTTACAGAATATTATTCACTATATCTGTGACAGAGAAACTCTCTGAACTAATAGATAAATCAATCTCAGTGAAGAACATTCTTGAGTATTTCTCACAGAATCAAGCTATTTTTCTATAAGAAATACTTACTGTCTGTAAATATTCTCAAACAGAGTCTCTAGATATAATCTTCAGAGATATCTATAAATTAAAAAGAAACTTTTTTAAGTTATAACTGCTTAAGATTAACTACTGCATTATAATCTATAAAAGCTTTTATAAGTTTGTCTTTGAAATTGACTTACAAGCTCAGCTATGTAATATGAAAGATGAGAAGCTGTTATATATATAATAACAGATCTCTACTACACTGAAGTCAGAACTGACTAAATTATTTAGAGGATGATAAAGAAGATCTCACTGGTCGATTCCTAAATCTACCTCATGGATAAGTAAGAAACTTATAAGCTGATTAGAGAACATCTGACTATTATCATAATATTAGGAACGAGATAGATCTGATAAGAATTACTCACCAGTACTTTATAAAATATATATGTATTAAGATCCTGTGAGAACAGAGCTCTGAAATAAGATCTGAATATGATATTTATAAAAAGACTGAATAAAGATATATAGAATAAGCTTATTAAGTAAGACTCTAAGTTCTTGACTCTGAAGAAACTGATAACTCTTATTTATCACTTATAAATCACTGTAAGAGTTATAAATCTGTAGAGAGTGAATCACTGATCAGTCTTATAAGAGTCAGAATAACAGAGAACAGATCTATAATATTTATAAAAAAGAAGAATGAAGATCTTAGATTATATATAGACTACTGTAATCTGAACTTTAAGATAATAAAGAGTCACTATTTTCTATCTCTGATTAAGAATGTAATTAACTGTCTCACAGAAGCTATTATATTCACATAACTGAATATGATTAATATAAATATATCACTATAAATACAGTCTGAGAATGAATAAAAGACTGTCTTTAGAACTGCACTGAGATTATTTAAATATCTAGTAGTATCTTTTGATTTGATTAATATCTCTACAGTATTTCAGTCTTTTATTAATAAAATACTGTATATATATCTGAATATCTTTATAATAATATATCTAAATAATGTGATAATATACTTTATAAAGAAGAAAGAACATACTGAGTATATATAAACTGTTTTAAAGATCTTAGATGAGACAGAACTGTATATTAAACTTATAAAGTATAACTTTAGTATCTATCAGATTAATTTTCTAGAATATATAATTATTATAAATTATATTCAAATGAAATCTTCACAGATTGAGACTATTCTATTATAATCAGAGCTAACTAGTATTTATAAGATTTAGATCTTTCTAAGCTTTATGAATTTCTATAGACAGTTTATCTTTGTATTCATGAGAATCTTCTTAGCTTTTATAGATATATTGAAGAGTGAAAACAAGAAGAAGTTATCTCATAAATAAAGAATCAAAAGATTATTAAGAAGAGAGAACTATAAATACTTTCTTATCTCAGAAGCTTATAAAATCTTTATATGATTAAAATAGATATTCACAGACATAGTAATACTCTTTTATTTTAATTTCTTACTTTTAATCAGATTAAAGATAGATATCTTCTTCTTTATAATTTCAGAAATAGTCTTATAACTATAGCTAAATGAGAACTGAGTTTCAATAGTCTTTTTCTTATGAAAGATGTAATCTATAAAGATTAACTATAATATTTATAATCAGAAGCTTCTTATAATAGTGAAATTCTTTTATCACTGATATTACTACTTTAAGAATCTTATAACAGTGATTATTATTAAAACTGATTACAATAGTTTATAACAGTTTACTTTAATTAAGAAACTCTCACAGTAGTAGATTCACTGAGTTCAGAGACTAAATAAGTTTCAATTTAAGATAGAGTATATTAAGAGAACTAAGAACTTAGTAGATAGACTCTCTCACAGATCTGACTATATTAAGAAGATCAGAATGATAGATATAGAGAGACTAGAGAAGACAGAAAAGCTTCACAGAATACTCAGACTGAGTATTATAAAGAAATTAACTGAAGAGTCTCTCAATTTTATATAAGAGAAGAGAGAAGAGAGAGAGAAAAAGTCTGTATAACTACTCTCTATAATACTGAGAGTTAATACTTTAAGAATCTTTATAAGAATTCTTAAAAAGAGTATCTATAATCTGAAGAATTTACAGACTTTGAGAAGTACTGTAAAAGACTTGATATAAGAAGAAACAGAGTATAAGTCTTTATAAAATCTTCTGCTCAGATTATCTGAACTATAACTAAAGAATAAATATACTCAGTATATTCAGAAACTACTCATAGTAGAAATTAATTCTGCAGAAACAAAGAGTTAAAGAAACTTAAATAATCTCTTATAAAGAGAGAGCTAGATTTATATATCTATAAATAAGTTTCTATATATAGAATTTATTAAAAGATATCATAACTCTTCTCTAGCAGATTATTTTACAGATACTAGAACTTATAAGTTACTTATAAAAAAATACTTATAATCAAAGATATAAGAACTTATGAAGAAGAGAATAAATTCTTATACTATTTATCAGAATTTATAAATAGTATAGTTCAGATTGTATAAAGAACTTACTTCTCTACTCATCTTATAGAAATCTTGAAAATAGCTAGAAATAAACACTTTTATAAGTCTCTCTGAAAGCAAGAATATATATAATATCTGCTTTGACAGTGTACTGATGATAGTAGATTACTTTATCAAGATAACACACTTTATACTCACTTATAAAAACTTAAAGTTAAAGAATTTAACTCATATCTTCATCTGTGATGTGATTTAGTTGTATAAATTATCTATAAACATTATCTCAGATAGAGAATTAATCTTCATAGAGAAGTTCTGATCTAATCTGATAATTATACTGAAGATCTTATAAGATCTAAGCATAACTTTTTATTAATAGACAGATAATTAAATAGAATATCTAATAAGTATATTAAAATAGTATCTGTAGTACTTTATTAATTATAGTCAGAATAACTGAGTATATTAATTATTACTTACAGAGTTTGTATATAATAACTCAAAGTATATCAGTACAGATAAAACTCTCTTTAAGATACTTATTAAGACTTATCTGTGAATGATCTTGATAAATCTGTGAGAGTATACTATAAAGTATGATAATACTTATAAATGAGCTGAGAGAATTCAGAGTATTCAGAAGAAAGCTTATAAATTCTTAAGAAAGACTCAAGAGTATCAGAAGAGATACTATGACTTTAAGCATATTATAAAGAGTTTTAAGAAAGATGATAGAGTCTGACTAAGTTTAGAAAATATTATTATATAAAGATTTAGTAAGAAGCTGAATCTCTTATAAACAGAGTCTTATAAAATTATAAAGAAAATTAGTTTATAGTTCTATAGATTGCAACTGTTATCTGAGTTATAGATGTATAAGATTTTTTATGTCTCTTTACTTTATAAATATAAGAAATTCTCAGAAGAGAATTCTGTGACTCATTACTCTATTAATAAAGTACTAGAGAGTGAAAGAGAATATCAGATTAAAGAGATTATTAACTTATAGAAGTGAGATTATTAGCTCTGATTCAAGATTCAGTAATAAGAGTATTCTGATAAGATAAATAAGTTCACTTGCAAATTATCTGAGTAGATAAGATATCTGCAGAAGCTGAGACATGACTTTTATACTATGAATTCTGATAAGTTAGAATAATGTAATCTTCACTAAGAATCTGATTATAATAAAGACATTAACACT
>NW_003101635.1:42561-50665 GCF_000003855.2 Blastomyces gilchristii SLH14081 | reverse complement strand
TGTTGATAGAAAATCTAGACATATTTACATATATCTGATCAGAGATTATGTGAGTAGAGAGAGAGTGATTGTAGATCTGTAAAGTTACAGAGAATACTGACAGCACTGAGAGCTTCACAGAAACTATCAGCTAGAGTCTGTAAGAAATTACTTATAGAGAGACTTACAGCAAAGAGTGAGACTACACTGCTTAAAGTCAGAAACTGATCTGAGAGAGACAGAGAGTTAGTCACTGACCTGAAGATCAGATGTGATGATAAGTCTGAGAGAAGTGAAGACACTATTATGAATAATAATGTCTCTGCTTCATCAGCTGATAAAAAGTGATCACAGAAGTTATAGAGATATTTATAAGAAGCTCAGCAGCAGTCAGACATTTTTTATAAAGATATTAAAATTGAAAAATTTTTTATTCTTGAGAAGTTCTTGAATTAATATACAGATATTGTTAGAAACACTCTCTCTCTATTATCTGAGTGAAAACACTTTATAAATAGATGAAAATACTCACAGTTTATAAGAATGAGAGCTGTTACAGAAAAAGAAAAAAGAAGATAAGATTTCATGGACAGATCTGAGATATTTATACTACTCTAGAGAGATTTATTTACACTATAAGTGATTTCATAAAATAGTCAGATCACTCTAGTAAATAAAGAATAATTATAAATTACAGATCTGAATCTTTCTATATAATTATAAAGAGTAATTATAGACTGTGAATATCTTGATTCTACAATTATATAGAGTTGATGAAAGAATGAAAAATTCCTCATAATTCTACAGTGTTAAAGAATGATGATTTATAAGAATAAGTGAAAGATTAACTTATAAATACTTCTCTTTGATGAGAGTAATCTTACAGAAAGTGATTCATCTGTAAGATAAATCTATATAATAATCACTCAAGAATCTTATGAAAAAATAGTTGAAGATTAACTGAGACTCTTCAGATTGAAAGATACAGAATAAATCTGTGTGATAATTACATAACAATCTTGTGAAAGTAATTGAGAGTCAATTAGAACTCTTTTATATAAAAGATGTGAGATGAATCTGTATAATAGTCAGAGAAAGATCTGCAGATTATAAAGAATCTTATAAAATAAGAAACTGAGTGATAGACTCTTTTCTCTTTATAATAATAAGAGATGTTTTCTCACTGAGGTTTTTTTTTATAGATATAAAGGAATTTTAGTGAGTATCACTGCAGTGCTGAGTCTGATTCTATGAAATCACTCAGTGAAAGACTTCACAGATACAGTCTTAGAAAGGAAAGAGTATATAAGAAATCTTACTTCTTATGAATTCTTTATCTCTATTTCTATCTCTCATGTAATCAATAGAGTTAGCAGCTCTTGACTACATACAACTATATAGACTGAAGTTCATGAATACTATTTATAACTCAGCTTGAATACCATTATACATTTAATCTCTACATTTATCTTTCTATTACAAATACTTCTAGTAGTTAACAGTACATATCACGCCACACTGCAAACACCTGAATAATCGCCTGCGAGCACTTATTCTTACACAGATTCCTACTGAGACTTCGATTCTCAGTTGCCAATCCCCCATCAAAGCTCCGATTCTCGGTCGCTGATTCTCAGTTAAAAACTCATGAAATTTCTATTCTTCTGCTCTGAAGCTTCATCATGTACACATATAAATATTCACTCCGATCATCAATTTCTGCTCTTTCTCTTTCTTTTTCTTTTCTAACATTTTTCACTTTCTTATATAAGATCTATATATTATATCAATCTATTCAGTATAGATCTCTTACACTTGAAAAATGTTCATCATCTTCTTATTAGAAATGATTACTCATTGAGATATTCAAACATATAACAATGTGTAAGAAATAGAGAAATAAATAATTAGTTAAGCAGACACTGAGTTCTCAGATAGAAGCTTACTCATCAGTTACTCTGACTCTGTAACAAGATCTTACAAAGAGAACAAGATCTTACAAAGAGAATATCAGTCAAAGACATGAGAGTTCTGACATATATATATGAGATATTGATACAATTACACTTCTTTCAATTTCACAGTTACTACACATTCAATGAACAATACAGCTATGTCTATCAATAATATGAAAGAACTCTTGAACACGAGTATAGATGCAGTGCCACAGTGACCTCAAGTAATGTCGAAATTACAACAGCAAAAGATAGTCAATATACATGTGACTCAATAACATCAATATAAGGAAATTCAACAATTATCTTAATTAGAAACCTCTGTACAAGCAATTTCAACACTGATCAAATCAGATACAAATATGTAAGTACTGAAGAAATATCTAGATACTTCTACATATTTTAATACTTCTGACCTCACTCTCTATTCATCATGAAGATTGGAAATACTTATAAAACTAAGTGTAGATGAAAATGTCATCAGTTCATTAACTAATCAAGATTAATATATTAATTATCAATTGAAGAATTGCACAAGACAAAAGTTTTATTCATAAATGAAAGCATGTAAATCAGTCTTACATAAATCTGATAAGATTATCAAAAACCTTAAAATTCTGTTCTGAGACATCACTATACAACAGAAGGTATTAGATAAGTTACAGAGTACTTAATAGAGAAATACTTCTCTCATAATATTTATCTCTAATTTCAACAGCAAGATTCTAGAAGTAGGTAATCAATCTTGAGAGAATAGAATAAAAATTAGCATTCTTAAGAACACACTAACTTTCAAACTTCTACAGACTCTTATAAGTATAGATGAAGATCAGACTTATGAAGATTTCTGCATACAACTTCAAATATTGAATGACTGGCTCATCAAGCTTAAGAGTATACAGAACAGTAGCAGAAGATATTACATCTCAGTTACTTATACATCTGCACTGAAGAATAACAATACAGATGTCATGAATTAAGTAAACTTAAATATCCATACACAAACAAGAGTTTTCATCATTCAAACAGACTTTCAAGTTCTCAGAATTACTTCTGAAGAAGTTACTGATTAATATTAATAAGAAGTGTGTATCAATTGTAATCAACTAGAATATATCACTTTCAACTGCTGATCAGCCTATGTGTCTTCTCATTCGAGAGAAAGATTAACACCGGCAGTTCATATCAATTTCATTACATTGAAGAAAGATTCAGAAGACAACTATAAAGATGCTTTAATAAAACAGAGAAAAAATTAACTTCTGTTTCAATTTCCAAACAGAAGCTTGGAGAGATCAGACAACAATAATTTGAAGAGAAAATGATAATAAATGTAATTCTTATATCTACTGTGATTGATAATATATATAATATAAAAGCTATGATTGACAGCAGTCTATGTTATTATACAATAATTAAATCTTCAGTCATAAGACATTATAACCTTCAGTGTATTTTCTTATCAAAACCTCAACTTCTTACAGAATTTAATAAGTCAAAAAACATTTGCATCTGTTACATGATGAAGTTAAACATAGATAATAGAGAACATCAACATGAAGATGCCTATGTATATAAAGTTAATAATTCTGATTATAATCTTATATTAGAACTTGTCTGACTATCTGAATAAGATATCTTATTAAACACTTGAAACAGAAGCTTAATATTCTCTAATAATGATATAGTTCACAAAGATGATATTTACAAGACTATGAACCTGATACAGATCTCTGTCAACACTTATGAAATACTCTGAAAAAGAAGTTGCTGAAAAGATTACTGATAGTAGTATTATATAACAATCTTTCATCAGCCTGACTAATATCAAGAAAGCTTTAGAGAAGTTATCTCATACTACAATAACAGATTCTCATACAAAACTCTCTCAATAATATCATGAATATCTAGATGTCTTTCAACAAGATAATATTACAAATATACCTCTCTTACAAGACTTAGAAGTGAATCGCAGTATTAAGTAATAAAAGAAGAATGATAAGAATTCTGAGTCATCACGAGACCCTCTTTATAATATCTCTCAAGATGAACTTCTTCTTCTTCTTCAGCAGAGACTCAATGATCTGTTGAGTAAGAAATTCATATATATTAGTAACTCTTTCACTGCAGCTTTTATTCTCTTTGCAAAGAAATCAGATAAAGAACTTCAATTCTGTGTGAACTATCAAGAATAGAACATCTTAATCAAGAAGAACTTCTATTCTTTATCTCTTATCAATGAAACTCTAGCTTGTATCAGACAAGCTCAATAATTTATAAAACTAGATATCATCACTGCATTTCATAAGATTTATATTATCAAAGAAGATGAATAACTTACAGTATTTTAATTATGTTATAATCTTTTTGAATAAGTAGTCACACTCTTTAAACTGATTAATGCCTTCAGTACATTTCAAAAGTATATCAACTGAGCACTCTGAGATTTCCTTGACAAATTTGTATCTGTATATCTCAATGACATTGTTATCTTCACTGATGAGTTCAGAAAAGAACATCAAGAACACAGGCAAAGAATGTTATAATAATTACAAGAAGTAAAACTATCAATAGATATTGACAAGTGTGATTTTGAAGTCAAGAGTACAAAATATCTAGATTTTATCATAGAAGCTGTTAAGAAGATTCAAATGAATTCTGAGAAAGTCTCTGTCATTCTTGAATGAGAAGCTTTATGAACTGTGAAAGATGTATAAAGCTTCATTGAATTTACTAACTTCTATCAGCAATTTATACAAAACTGCTCAGATATTGCAAGATCACTTACAGAACTTAGTAAGAAGAACTTAGTATTTTAATAATCAGTAGACATCAATGCTGCATTTACACAAATGAAGAAGATATTTCTTAATACATCTCTACTAATAATATTTAACTCTAACTATGAAACAGTTATTGAAGCTGACTTCTCTAGCTATATTATACAGAAAGCTATATTATAATATAATAATAAAGATGTCTTACAATCATTTACCTTTATATCTAAGAAGTTGAGCCCTGTCAAATGCTACTATAAGATCTATGATAAGAAACTTCTTATAATAATATACTATCTAGAAGAATGAGACTCTGAGCTCTGAAATATCTTCAAGTTCGAGATAATCATAGATTATAAGAATCTTAAACACTTCACTATCACTTATGAGCTTACTGAATGATAGATGTGATGATCTGAGCTATTAAGTTAGTTTCATTTCATAATACACTATCACTCTGACAGTCAGAACTCAATGACAGATATTCTCTTATAATAAGAGTAAGATATGCTATTCAATATAATAGACACTTACTGAATAAATCAAGAGCATCAGCTCTTGAATCTGAAGATATTAGTTTATTAAGATGAAACAACTCATGACATTATATACACTTCTTCAATTAGAACTGTTACAGATATCTCAACTTCTTTCAAATCTACAGTAAATGACATATGATATATAACAGCTTAAAGTGATAAACTTCTCCAAGCACTCACTAAAGCAGTATATCAAGAAACATCTCAATTTCTCTCAGAACTATGTATAAGAACTGACATCTCAGAGTATTTAATCAATGATAATAACACTCTGTAATTTTATAAATAACACTGAGTTTCTCACTCTGAACTCTTACACACTCAAATAATATAAGAGATGCATGATTTATATATAACTGAATATTCAGATTATAAACAACTGTATTAAATAATCTCTTAAGAATTCTACTGATTAGAGATATTAAACAGCATCAGATAGTTTATTTAAAACTGTAATCATTATTCTTTCATCATCTTATAAAAGAATTATAGAAAAGATCTGCTGAAACAGCTTAATATTTCTGATAGAATCTGATAAGATATGATAATTGACTTCACTATTAATCTCTCTGAGATTAAGAATTATAGAAACATTCTGATCATTGTGAATCAATTAAGTAAAGATATAATATTGAAATCTTATAATAAGATAAATACTGAATAAGTCACTGAAGCTTTTCTACAGAGCTTATTATATCAAATACATGAATTACTGAGATCTATAGTATCAGATCAGAGCTGTTAATTCATAAGCACTCTCTGAACAAGAATCTGTCAAGTTCTTAAGATTATACACTGTTTATCAACTATCTATTATCTTAAGACTGATAATGTATCAGAATAGATAATTCAGACTGTAAAGAATTATCTTCATAAGTTCTGTAATCATTTATAAGATAATTGATATAATCTTCTTTTACATGCAGAGATTGCTATCAACAGCTAAGATACTGTTTCAACAGATATAAGTCTGTTCTTTCGTATATATAATTATCATATGAAAGTGTTGAATCTTCTAGAGATTATATAGTTCATACTGAACCTCTGCAATTCAATTCAGATCACTGATAACATAGTAATAAAGCTCTGAGACACTCATGAGTGAGTAGAAGCCTTCATGACAAGTGCTAAACAAGATCAAGAAGATTAAGTTAATATGTGATAAGATCTCACAGAGTAGTATAAGATAGAAGATCTTGTATGATTGAATCTTAGAAATATACAGATCACATGCTCATCTCATACATTGAATTATCATTATATAAAATACACAGTGATAGAAGTTCTAGACAGTTATAACTACTGTCTTAATACTCTGTCAGAGATTCATGATGTATTTCATACAAGCTTACTTCATCACATCATCACTGATTCATTCTCTTCTCAACTGACTTTCAACTGACAGCTGTCAGAAATTATAGAAGAAGATAATACACTTAAGTGTGAGATTGAGAACATTCTTAATAAGAGACTCTGCAGCTGTGACTGATAATATCTTGTAAAATGAGTCAGCTATGATTATCTGACCTAGACTCTGAGTTTCACATTATCTGAGATTGCGGCTCTTGATCAATGAGAACTACACACAATCAGAGAAGAGAGAGATTAATGTAGCAGGCTGCACCAGATCAATTAGATAGACTATTGCATTACACTTCACAGATTTCTACTGAGACTCTGATTCTGAGTCACTGATTCCCTGTCAAAGCTCCGATTCTCGATCATCAATTTTCAGCTGAAAACTCATAGAATTTCTATTCTTTCACCTCAAAGCTTCACCGTGTACGCGTATAAATATTCACTTCAATCACTAATTCCTGCACTTTCTCTTTCTTTTCCTTTTCTAACAGTTTTCACTTTGTTATATAAGACCTATATATTATACTGATCTATTCAGCGTAGACTTCTTACAAAATCATTCAGAAATAACATGATAAAACAAAAGAGAACAAAGTTTGAAAGATAGATATATTAAATAAGTAGATAGAAAAGAACAAAAAATAAAAAGTAAAGAGAGACTATAATTAAAACAAAATATTCAAAGATAGTATATAGCTGTTTTAACAGACTATATCTGATTAATTTTCATCTCTTTATATTTACATATTTCTGAATTCAGTCATTTTCTTATCACTGCTTGAGTTTCTAATAGAAAGTCTATTAAGTATTTAATTCCTGTCTCAGTTGAGAATAAGAATCTCATATTTAATTGATTTAAGTCATACTTCTCTTTCAATCTGACTCTGAGACTATTATATAATGTACAATGTATTACAATATACTCAGAATTTTCATTCGAATTGCAGAATGAGTATTCTATTGAATCAAATCTATTATTAAATCTTTGAATATAAGATTTAAAATAATCATATTCTATATTTAGCTGACTTATGAATGAGAATATTTTCTTTTTATCTTTTATTAAACAGAATTTTCACTTGAGTTTTGTTATAAATCTTGAATAATGTATACTCTTCTTTTATTTCTATCAGCTTTTATTTCACTTATTAAAATAAGAGTCTTTTATCTTTGTTTTTATAAAAGATCAGAACACTCTTTTTTGAATAGATCTGCTTAATTCTGAACTCTGTTTTACAGCTGAATCAGCTAATTTATTATTATGAATATTCATATAAGCAGGAACTTAGTGCAGATAAATTATTGTTTTTAATATTCTTCTGTTTTAAATTTTCATAACAGACTTTAAAATCAGTTCAAGATTCATTTAATCATTATAAATATGACTATTTCTAAGTCTTTTTAAAGCAGCTTGATTATCAGAAAATATTTATATCTTTTTCACACTAGTCTCTCTTTCATGTGATTTATTTCAATAAGCTTCAAAGATTTCACT